>NC_081183.1:158459308-158687114 GCF_029867415.1 Vicia villosa
TTTAGATTTAAAACATGTCTGATTTAGAGTTATGTCACATCGACTTACAATTAATATCTATGTCAATAGTGTCTTTATTAAGTAACTCTAATTGAGATTTAATCTATGTTGTTAATCTTGAGTAGCGACGCGACATGATCAACCCCCATAATCGGAGCAGCGCCGAAGTGGGATCCGGCGTGGCCGCTATTAACAACATAGAATTTGATATCTTTTTTCATTATGTCTCAGCAAAGTTGTTCAGTTATGGCTTCTAAAGTGGGATAGAGAAACTTAAACACGATTATGAAAGGCCAATGGAGATAGATAAACAATGAAAGAACTGGATGAAAACTTGCATAAAATTGGTCTAAAGGAGCTATTAGACGATGGTTAAGCAAGAACCTTCGAAGAAGATCACAAATAAGACATACATGTTTTATTTGCCAAACACGTTTTCAATTTGGAGGTAGATTTTTTATATCTCTAGCATCACAAGTTTTTCTTCGGCAAGTTAACTGTTTTTCTTTTATGGGTTTCTTACAAGATTGTGTTAATTTTTTCCTATAATTGAGAAGTCCTACTTATTTTTAATTCGATACTCTTGCGCGATCTATTTTGTCCAGAAAGTCCTATTTACAATGTCCATTAGAGGGAACGAATGCTTTTTCCGTTTTCCATTGAAAACATAAAAAACTTTGTTCAAGGTTTAGAACAAAGGTAAAATGTTTTACCTTACATGTGTGCAAATGATATTTTTTTAGTTCATGTTTATGAATTTAAACTTATCTAAAAATAAAACTTTGCACTAATAAAATTTTGTTATTGACATTTTGATGTGCTCATTCTTTATTATATGTGCACATGAAAACATCAATAACAAAATTCTATTATTAGTACAAACTTTTATTTTAAATACCATTTACACATGTAAGATAAAAATATTATACCTTTGTCCAAGACCCTGAAGAAAATTTTATATATTTCAATGAAAAATGCAAAAAGCAAGAATCCACCTCCAGCGATGGAGATTGGGAAGAGGATTTTCCCCCACAAATTATATTGGACTTTGATTACAGCTCGAGGGTTGATTTGGCAGTTTGCTGTTTAAATATCACAACACTACAATATTTATTGTCTTTGACAACACTCTTTTATCCAACTTGTAAAAAATTTAACCAAAAATAATATAGGGGACAATTTTTAAACTTTAACAATAAAATTTGTCTACCAAAAATTAAGCATCCCTTATTCTATCTTTAGGGACGTTTATCTAATATTAATATAGTTCTAACAAAAATATACATTTATTTATTGTTGCTATTAGAATTAACTCTTCTAAATTTTTAGTGTTAAACTTTATTTCAATTTCCTTCCGGATAGTATAATGTAATTTAATTAATTTAATTTAATAATAAATAATATGATATATATTAATATATTTTGTTTTACATCTATGGTTTGTAGGTGGTCTTTTTGCGGAAGAATTACTTATCCAAATTTTTCTTTTTAGGAGTTTATTAAGGATCCGTTGCTTTTTATCTCGTAATGTTAATTGGTTGTAATTTTCACTTTTTTTATCGGTTTTTTCCGTCTTTTCTTGTAATAGTTCTCCCTATTAATATATCTTGCTTACACAAAATTTTTTTTTTGTTTTCGTTCCAATTTCAATTATATAATATAACGACTTTTATCACAAATAAGACATTCAAAATTAATATATATATATATATATATATATATATATATATATATATATATATATATATATTTATATATATATATATAATATATGAGAATGGTATATTTATATGAGAAAATGAGAATAAATTACAGCCATTAGATCAATTTGTAAGATTGAGATTAACTCACAATCTTAAAAATCTCAGTTTCCTCAAAATTTACATGATTTCTCTCTCTTCATCCCGGAATTCACTCTTCCTTCTCCAATTTTATCTCTTCTCATATGAATCCATTTATTCATCTAATCAATTTTAATGGATTCTATGCGTTCTGTTTTAATATTAAAGTTACCCAATTTCGATTTGATACTAAAATAATAAACTTTGGAGCTTGATACCGTTAAATTTTGGAGTTTTATACTGCAACTTATGCTACTTATGCTGAAGTTTGTGCTAAAGGCCAATGTTGCTGTTATAGACTGTATTGTTCAGGGCTGCTGAGAGATACTTTTAATTTTCAGTCTTCAAATGTAGTTTTTATTAAGCGTAATTTAGTTGTTGTTGTTCATAGTTTAGTTAATTTATCAAAAATGTGTGGTAGTAATTTGGATGGGTCTGTCCCAACTCAAGCTAAATTTGCCTATGATGTAATCTTGTAATAAATTATCATGTAAATATTTCATCTATTTTTCTATTGAAATCGTGGAATGAGACTTTGAATTTACTAAGCAATTATATGGGATTTTAATATCATTTGGCACAAATTATCTACTGTTATATTGGATTGAAAATGACAGTAGCTACATTTTGAGTGAAATTGGCATAATTTTGTAGCATCAAAGTTTGTTAAGGAATCAATCACTTGTACATATAAATGTAGCTTACTTCTACTATGCAAAATTGTGTGAGTTTAGAGAATCCATTATCTATGTCTAAACAATCCATTCTTTGAGTCAAACTACATCTAGTCGACTGGGATACAAAAGGGCAAAACAGTTTGTTAAGCTCAAAAGCGCCGAGGGCCCTGGCTATAAGAAAGCAAAGGCCCACAAATTCAAACGAATCGGTAATATCATGCGAAGTGAGAAGTTTTAGAGGAAAATAGCATATGAATGGAGAACATGGGGCCTTATGAAGGAAAGTTATAAGAAGCGAATATGGAGTCCTAAGTGGATCGAGAAACCTCCACAAAGTAGTTAATTTTATGCACTATAAATAAAGAACTCGGTACAAAGTTTAAGAGGTTCACAATCTTTGAAAATACAAGTGTTTTTCTGAGATTCACTGGTCGATCTCGCAAGTGACCTTTAAAAAGAGACCAGCGAAGTTTACCACTTTCCAAGGTAAACATTTGGATGACATTTTTGGTCCGAAACTTCCGAGCCCGGTCCGCTGCCTACTCATTGATGGATTTATATGAGAAACACCTATGTTCCCACCTCAATTTCAAATTTATCCTCTTACTACTTTGTAAAAAGAAATTACACTTAAAAGTTATATTATTTAAAAAATAGTACTACAATCATCCTAAAGTAAGTGTCTTAGTAATCACTTAAGAAAATGTGAAAATGAATGAGAGAGAATAACGAATTTCTTTTATTAGTAATCAATGTGTTTGCATTATCAATAATATAAGTTTAGAGAAATTGTAAATTATTAAAAATATTAATTAAGGATATAATTAGAATATAAAATAAAAAATGCATTAAAACTAAAAGAAACACTTATTTATGAATAAATAATTTAGAAAATGCGACATTTGTTTGGGACAGAAGTAACATTTAGTTAGTTCTTTTTAATTAACACCTTTTTACATAAAATAATCTAAATATTTTTAAAATCAATGTTTTGTAAAAATGTATTTCATATTTTTGAGTAAGGTAAAAAAATTTAAATCTTTTTAAAAACAATAATATTTAGCCAAACCACAGTTAAATTAAAATTCAAATTATTAATTAATCCTTCATATGTCAAAAACTATTTTAATAAAAAAAATCATTACACATTTTCAAATATCAAATGAAAATTACACAAATGAAATTTAAAAAATTTACAAGCGAAAATATATAGCCACAGTTTATTCGTGTATATCATTGAAATTTTTTTTAAAAAACTTTATAATGTTTTTATTTATTATTTTTATTTAGCAATTTGTTAGATGATAAGTGATGAAGAATGATGATGTTTTTATATGCATTGCAGGATCAAATTTTTTTTTAATAGGTAATCCAATAAAAGGAAGTATAAGAGATACTCCACCTCTAAATACAGACAAATCATCCTCTATAACAAAGGAGGGGATTGGTATTCCAATAAAAAAGGTTACAGACAAGCGAGATGTTACAGTCGGATGACATCCAATACCAGGACCTAGGCTCAAGTTAAAATTAAGAGCTTTCCTGCTGAACCAATTAAGCCTCTTGCTGCTAATCAAAGGCACTTATCTAAATGGTGGAGCTTTCTCAAGTCATATTCATGCTTCTTTTTTTTAAATTAGATTATTTTTTTAAAAATTAATTACTTGAGCTTATTTAGTACCATAAATTGACACTACTTTACCTAAACGGATAAAATTAGTTTTTTATTTTTATTCAAATAAAGCCCTGGTCTTATGGTCCTATTTTTAAGGATTAGTTACGTTAGAATTTCCATAAAATACGAATTTTCTGTTTCGCCTCACAGTACTTCTATAAATACCTCGCATTGTTAACCTTCATGGCATACACTATTCTGCATGCTATATTGGTTATCTTTTCTCCTTTCATTTTTCCTTTCCCTTTTAGCATCTACTATTTTTATGCTTTTTCTCTTTATTAATTACTTCATGCTAACTTCTTCAATTTAACAGCAAGGCAGTTACTTGCTTAACATATAGCAAAGTTGGAGATTTGCTAATTTTTTGGGGTCTGAGGATGGAATAGTTGGGGTTTGGAACCCCTAAAGGTATGACATTAACCTTACTGTTCTAGTTTATTCCAATATTTTGAAAACCAAATTGAAGATCGAATTGCTAAAATCAGTGAGTCACGTTATTCAATTAGTTTAATAAATTCAACCACAATTGATCTGGATTGTTGTGTCTGATTGCTAAAATATTGAGTTATTTTCATTTTTATAAGCAAGCTTAAAAAATCAAATTCATACCATTTTTAGTTCATGATTGTCAGTGTTAATTTATTTAAAGATAAAAGTTTGCACTAATAATAAAATTTTAATATTGATGTTTTGATGTACAACTTATCCATCAATGTAATTTTAGCCATTAATGTATATAAAATACTTGAAATGCAACTTAGCCATCAAAGTATTTTTCACTATAAGTTACCCTTTTCTAATTAAGAACAAAACGAGAGAAGAATGTAAGACTGATCAGATTTGGATTCAAGTGTCACATATGCTGCTGAATTGATATCCAGGTATTACATTCTTCAGGGTCATCTTTGTTAGGCTCTTATGTGAGAAAGGGGATAAACATTTCATCTAAGCACTTAGTATCCACATCTCCTTGAATATGATATGTAATTTTCTAAATGTCACTTCTAAAATATACACAATTTAGGTTTATTGTCTCTTTAAGCAGTAATGTCTTGGTTATCTTTATGCAGTTAGTCTGTTCTCTCTCTTGGGCTTTTTCATTTTTGGTTGAATGATTTTTTTTTTAATAAGCAATTGATTGAAAAGTTCGCACTAGGGGTGCAACCCTTACAAAGAAGCAAACGACACTAAAGATGACTAGTGTCGGATAAGGGAAGTTTAAACCATACATAATATGTTGGTCTAAACTTGCTATATCCACAAAACATCCATCTCCAAGAAAGAAAAACAATATTAGAACAAATAACGTCAAAACAAAACGCCTCCCCCCTAAAAATAATTTCGTTCCTCATAAGCCAAAGGCTCCAAATAGTTGCAACCCACACAAAATTGATTAAAACTCTTCGCTTGCCGCAATTCACCTTATCTTGAATAACGTTGAAACAAAGCAAATCCTCTTCATTCAACATCTCCGGAATTCCAAGCCAACTAAACAAATATTTCCAAATTGTCTTCGCCTCTTGACAAATGAAAAAAAGATGGGAAGATGATTCAAGGAAGGAACCACACATCACACAATCCGGGAGCCGATCAATAAAGAATCTCCAAGCGAATACCTTGATCTTGGGCGGAAGCTTTAGATCCCACAAAACTTTCAAAGAATTAAACAAATTATAATCCCATGCAAAGACCTTGTCACTATCAATGGCGGTTGTTATGCTTGCAACGGAGAATTCCTTGCCCTCGGTTAAGCACCACGAGAACAAGTCAACGCCGTTCGCACTAGTAGAAAATCCCCGGACACTGTCGCAAAACCGAGTCCAGTTTGGACTGGCTGCTGCCGCGGCTGAGTGTGGCTGGCCGTGAGAGTCGCCGGCAGAAAACAACCCCCCAAAATTCCACCTTAACGCACCGTCGATCCGCTCTAATACCTCCGCCACCGAACAATACTTCGCAATAGACAATTCAAACAAATCCGGAAACTCCATGCAAAGTGGTTGTTCTCCCACCCACCAATTGATCCAAAAAAGAACATCCATACCATTATTGCAACAACATTTGAAACAACCGGAAAAACCGTTATCTATGATGTCGTCCAACACTTTATTCTCACACATATCTTTCCACCAAATGGAATCATCACTTCTCTGAAAATTACCCCCAATATCTTGAATTCTTAATTTAGGACAAGGATACCTCACCTTAAAAAATCTTTGCCAAATGGCTTCATTATCATGAAGGATTCTCCACTTCCATTTCAAGAGAAGAGCTTTATTCATTTCTCTAACGTCTCTAACTCCCAAACCACCCTTCGCTTTAGGTCTACACACCACTTCCCACTTAACCCAATGAATACTCCTTTTTCCGGACTTTCCACTCCATAAAAACTCGCTTTGAATCTTCCTTATTTCTTTGGCAATATTTCTTTGGTTGAATGATGATGGTAGTGTCACTCTACTATAAGTACATCGAAAATTAGATTCTATTAGTTTGATATAATATTCTTGTCAGAACTTGGCTAAACAATCCTCCCATGAGTCATTCATCAATGTTGTGGTGCCTTGACTTCCTTCCACGCTGTTTTCATGCTTTCTATTAAGCCGTTGCCACGCCGTGCGTTTTCTTCAGCAAGTTTTAAGTGTTATTCTTTTATGGGTTTCTTAGGAGGTTGTGTTAATCTTTTCTTATAATTGAGAAGTCCTACTTATTTGTAAATCAGTACTTTTGCTAGTAATGAAAACCCGATTTGTTTTGTCTAGAAAGTCCAATTTACAATGTCCACTAGAGGGGACGGTTGCTTTTTGCCTTTTCCATTGAAAACATAGAAAATTTTCTTCAAGGTTTAGGACAAAGATAAAATGTTTTATCTTACATGTGTGCAAATGATATTTTTTTAGTTCATGTTTGTAAATTTAAACTTATCTAAAGATAAAAGTTTGCAATAATGAAATTTTGTTATTGATATTCGATGTGCTCATTCCTTATAGTTGCAAAGAGTTCAATATATATTTACTCATCATATTTGCCGAAGATTTGATATGCTACTTAGAGGTCTAGAAATACATGGCGCATCCATTGCTCAACGTCACGACCTCTAAGTTACATTTCAAGCCTTTTTTAAGCAAGATCGGTAAATTTATATTAAATATTTTTACAACTTTAAAAAATTAGCAAATGAAAATATCAATAACAAAATTCTATTTTTAGTGCAAACTTTTATTTTAAATACCATTTTCAAAATGTAAATAAAAATATTATACCTTCGTCCAAGACCTTGAACAAGATTTTTTATATTTTCAGTGAAAAATGTAAAAATCCCGAGTCCACCTCTAGTGGTGGAGATTGTCAAGAGGAAGTTCCACACAAATTATATTGGACTTTGATTACAGCCAGAGGGTTGATTTGGCAATTTGCTATTTAAATATCACAACACTACAATAATTATTGTCTTTGACAACACTCTTTTATGCTACATGTCAAAAATGTAACCTAAAATAATAGAGGACAACTTTAAAACTTTAACAATAGAAGTTGTCTAGCAGCAGGTTATAAGCATCCCTTATTCTAACTTTTGGGATGTTTATCTAATGTTAATATAGTTCTAACAAAAAGTTAGATTTATTTATTATTGCTATTAGAGTTAACTCTTTTAAATTTTTTTGGGTTAAACTTTATTTCAGTTTTCTTCCCAATAGTATAATATAATATAATTAATTTAACTTATTAATAAATAATATAATATATATTAATATATTTTGTTTTATTTCCAATTCTATTTATATAATATAACCACTTTTAATTGGAAGGAAATTGCCGATTGGATTTGTTTACCTTTTTTGTTAGGAATAGACTTAAAAGAGAGTTTTTTGTATTGGAGTTCCTTTTGTCGTACGAAGAAAGTCAAAAAGGGCAAAGTTGGTGCCGTTTGGTTAGCGTTATTGTGGAGTCTTTGGCTTAGTAGGAACGACATTGTCTTTAACAACGGATCATGGAATTCGAGGGATATCGTTTGGAAATGTAAAGCTCTCATTTGGAGGTGGTCGTACATAGGGAAAATTACTCATTCCAATTATAACTTTTTTGAGTTTAGCAATAACCCTATATATAGGTTCGAATCGGTTTGTAATTTTCTTTTCCGGCCCTTTGGTGGGATGTATTCTTGGATCTTGGTTTTTTAATATATCCTCTTGCTTTCAAATATATATATATATATATATATATATATATATATATGTGAGATTTTGGATCGAACTCTAGTACGGCCGAAGGGTAGCTTCTTGATTCGACATGATTAAGCATGAAGTCGAAGGTTGTTCACATGCTTGTGTCGAAGATGTTAGGGTTGTTAGCATGTTAAATTAGGTTTTATTGTTTAAACCCTAATTTGTTAAGTAAGTTTGTTTATTAAGTTGGCTTGTGTAATGGGCCTTGTGGAAAAAGCCCATTAGTTAGTATGTTAGGTTTTATTATAAATAACATACTAGTCTCTCATCATTGCTAAGCTGCAAATCCTAATTTAGGGTGAGAGATGTTATTTGTTATTCTTGTAAACTTGTAATCTTGTTTTAAGAGAAAGTGAAAGAATAACGGTTATAACCAATTATTGTGTTCTTCTTCTTCCTTGTCCTTTATTCTTCCTTGGTTTATACTTTGTTCTTGGCATTGAATTCATAACAAATTGGTGCGGTGAGCGTGGAGAAGATGCCTTCAACAAAGTATGAGATTGAAAAGTTCACCGGAGTGAATGATTTCGGTCTGTGGCGCTTGAAGATGAAAGCCCTACTGGTTCAGCAGGGTTGTTTGGAAGCGTTGAAGGGAGAGGCAGCCATGAATGCAGAATTGACGGCAGCGGAGAAGACAACTATGATCAAGAAGGCACACAGTGCAATTTTGTTGAGCCTTGGTGATAAGGTTCTCCGACAGGTATCAAAGGAGACGACGGCGTCAGGGTTATGGGTGAAACTTGAAAGTTTCTATATGACCAAATCGCTGGTAAATCGACTCTACCTGAAGCAAGCTTTGTATTCATTCAAGATGATTGAAGATGTAACACCCTTCTAAACCCCCGCGGAAAATAGAATAATATTCAGAGTAAACATGAAATACAAGGATGTCACAACTTCTTTAACAGAAAAATACCATAGTCATTTGTCATGCTACACGAGGAACCACTTAACATAATTACAATTCATGTTCAACACAGCGGACAATAATCCATAACATTGCATATTCACTATCCATGCAAGTTATTCTAAAACGATCATAAAACAACAAGACCGACATAATAATTCGTCTCTAAACTATCGTTCCCCAGTGTTACAATCAGAGCATGACTCGACACGAACTACGGGCTAGCTTACAAGCTATCTTCACCCAATCAAGACGCCGCTACATCCTTAATCTGAAATCATCAAAGTAAGGGTGAGTTTCATTCGAATTAATAAGCATTGTGCAATCATAAGCAATAAAATCTCATAGTAATTATCATCCACTCAATCATACATATAATCGGAATTATTACAACAAGCAAGCATCATCCAACAATATTGGCCATCGGCCCACAACTCATCAATTTCATCAAGGATCAAGTCATATTTACAACATCTTCTTAATACATCAACCATGTAAAAACACACCAAGGCATAACACTGGATCTCATCCAATCATGTTATCACCAATGCATATGATGCAACTGACACTATGCATGTGGTACCAAAATTCGTGAATCATATCACAGGACTTCTCTCTTTGATACTGCCCTCTAGTCGCTCACACCCCACATGGGCACACGACTACTGCCTCATCGCTCACACCCCACATGGGCACACGATGACTTCCCGCTAATCTCCACACAATGGGAATTAGCCTTCCAATGCAAATGATTTATGAATAATGCACACATGACACATACTTACATCTTCATACATCATCATCATTCCGATGCTTAACATCGCTTAACACCTCTTACCAATAAGGTCACAACAAGTATGTACATGTATAAGCATCATTCAATCATTCACATTCATACATCACATCATCACAATTAACATACACATCATATTAATGTTAATTGCCACCATAGCCAACATATTAATATTAACAACATATTAATATTCACAATCATCAATCATCATCATCATACATATACAATCATTCACATATGTACACTACATCCTCACAATTAACATACACATCATATTAATGTTAATTGCCACCATAACCAACATATTAATATTAACAATATATTAATATTCACAATCACCAATCATCACCACGATCAAACATCGTTATATCCATCATCATTGCACACAATGTAACAAATTGTCAAAGCAGCCCAACAACATAATCACAAAACATATATCATCTACGACATGTTATATACTAACATCACTCAATGGATATCACAATCTCATCACCAACACAAATACATGCATCAATAGTCATATATATAAGCACATATACATATACTATCTTTCAATTCATTAATAATTAAATCGAGTTTAAAAGTAAAGTTGTCTATTGCCCATTTTATCAATTCATCAGATAAAGCATCTCATTAGCTTCGCAACGCCCCAAACGGCACATAAAACAGATACACGGATCAAAAGTTACGGGTTTTTAAAGATAAAACATTTTTAGAAAAAGTGCTGCAGGAACGGGGTTGTCCCTACGTGGGAACCGGTTCCTGGCAGCTTCAAAGTCACGTCTCTGATTTTTACTATGGGGAACCGGGTTGTCCCTACATGGGAACCGGTTCCCAGCTACCCAGAATCCATATTTCTCTGTTTTTACAAGGGGGAACCGGTTCGTCCCATACGGGAACCGGTTCCTACGTACCTGCACAGCAAAATTCACTATTTTGACAGCATTTCCCTATTCCCTTTTCCCCAATTTCAGGTACATAGAACATACGACACATATAACATCAATTTTCATATAAACACATAATTCAGACAAATTTTATACAAGTATTAACAACACATAACATGAGCATCAACAGAATCATGTAATTCATACCAATTCATCAAAACCTAACAAAGTCCCAAACCCGACACGTACAATTGAACTAGACAACAATCCTAATCAATCATACTACCTATAATCACATAAGGAATACTAACCCGAAGAATCCCCCCTTACCTCAGAGTCGAATCTTCGAAGATCTTCTTCCCCTTTGGCTCTTCTCACTTCACGTGTTCTCCCTTTCTCAGAGTCTGTCTCCTTTTCTCTCCTCTTTTCCCAATTCCTTTATTTTATGAAAAATAAAATAAAATATTATAATGGGCTTGCTTAGTCAACACCCCCTCTTCTGCTAATCACCACTCTAGGCCCAATGCCAATAACTCATCATTTTCCAAATAATTCCAAATAAAAATACTAAAATTCCAATTATTTAATTTAAATCCAAATTAAATTAATAAACTGAAATTATGGGGTGTTACAACTCTCCCCCACTAAAAGAGTTTTCGTCCTCGAAAACATACTTCAAGTAAAAGTCCCAGATAAGAGTACTTCATTTGACTCTCCCATTCTCCGTTAACACCTTCTTGGTCGAGTCTCAAAATTCATCTGACATAACCAACACAAGCATATCTCATGCATTCAATCTCAGTTCTTACGTTGCATTTGACCATCCCTAGATGTACCACTCGCTATAATTCCAAAGGCTAACAACAATGAAACTTCGAGGTGTGATCCATACAATACACTCAATAACTGAATATTATAATTACACAATCCATGGTATGATCACAACTGATCAACACTGTAGTAATGGATTCCATTTACCCATGTACTAACCTTAGGCACACTCTTCCAATTGAGCGATAAAGTAATACTTACACTCTTTACCAACTGCTTCCTTCAAGAACTCAATACTCATATTCCTATACCATTGAATTCCAATTGTCTGGCTCCTCTTAGGTCACACCAGAATTACCCAACACGCTACATTCTGCTTTTGCTGCACTATCCTGATTACTCATTGCAATCTTCATTATCAATTAGACTTCTAGGTTATACCCAACTCTGGCCCTCTTTACTCATTCGTTCAAGAATCATTCTTTACCATACATGGTTCTAACTCACCACTCGTCAATACTTACTCGCACTCAAAAACAAATTCCTGATTTACTTCATCTATTAAACATTCCAACTATGGAAATGAGTGCACATCAGTAGTTATAATTACATAGCTCATCATCCTCAATATACCATTGCTTACAAGATAGCTCAACAGAGTCCCACTCTTCACTAAGAATGAAATCAACTTCGTCCTTCGTAGAGTATAATCCTTCATTTCAATTAGAAATCCACACAATACCTTACAACATCACAAGATTATTATAGCATCATGTAATATCAATTCTTCTTCTTAACTTCTCCGAATACCTACTCGTTAACTACGTACAACCGTAATAGGATATCCATCATCTCGGCAATTATTCAAAAGGTCATAATCCTTTGGCACGACATCCTTACGTCCACGAGATTCTAAACCCAACATATAGATAAACACATATTCTCCATGTAGAACCCCGACATATTAATTCTCACTGCTCACGAGTAGCACTCATAACACCACTTTACATCATACTTTCGCTGTACGACTATGACTACTCGTCTTAAGTCACCGTCCAATACTTTGCACTCTTTCATAATCACTTCCTCATAAGTTCCCACAATATGGTGAGTGGTCATTCTCACATCTCAGCATTCATCACATCTTATACCATTAAGGTAACAAGCAATCTTATACTATCTTTATAATTCCGCCTATTATCAACAAGAGATTAAGGGTGATCAAGTCCTCAATTTGTCAATAGATAGCCGACAATCATATTTAAGCATAGACCGTTGTTACTACATAATAGCGTCTTTTCCGAGTTTGCACCCAAACTCATCAACATTGTCATAGTCTAATAATCCTCTATGGTGTCCTTCTTCTAGAATATTCCTTTTCAGCTCGGTAACATCTGGAACACAACTGCGACTTCTAGACTTCATTACACCATCCTCGTCAATTCTGAATTCATTGTCTTTTCCTTTGTAATTCAAGGTCGACTTATCGATCAACTCAACATCAGCTTTCTGATTTTCTCTAATCTCGTCTAGAATACCATTAGTCAGTCTCAGCATACCCAATCCAACATTAGTAGGAACACCTTCACATACCAAACTTAATTCTCTGAATTGTTCAATTAAATCCAACTCTTTCACCATCAGCATCGACATTTTTAGAGGCAACCTCGAACCATACAAATAATGTCACTGCAACATCAAAACAAAACCATGGCTGCCAATTCTAAATCATGAGTCAGATAATTCCTTTCCTGCGCTTTCGATCGTCCCGACGCATAAGTTACTACTTACTGGTTTTACAACAATACACCATCCAAACCCATCAACGACGCATCACAATATACCACAAATGGTTCCAAAGTCTATGTCACTTTTTCTACTGATTTACTCATCACCCAAATCCATCGATACTTAAATCATCTTTATCATCTTATTCATCAACGACACATTCTACTCGACTTCGTTTCAACAATCGTGGTAATAGGCATCCCTATTCAACACTTGTTCATGCTTCCTTAACCGACATCATAATATCTCCTCATAGGACCACTCTATGGTATTTATAACTCTTCCACAATGTAGAACATAATCTCTCCTCTTCGTGGATTCAAACGGTACATTAATCTGACACTCAGAGCTCAAGACATGAATGTTTCCAATCGTTATCCAAGATACAATACCGACACCATGCAACAAAACCCTATACGACATCTCCAAAACTTCTCAATTGGCACATTTAATCTCTAAGATTGCTTCTCAACAAGCCTCCTCATTATTCCTTTATTCTGTTTAACTCTGACACTGACATCCCATGCCGCACCAACGAACAATCTAGTTCTAAGGACAAGTGTAACCGTAACTTCACCTCTTTCCAACAACACCCGGTCACAATTAAATATGTTACAGCTGCTGCAACCATTTTTATAACAAACTCCATCTCTTTAGCTTTCCGACGCTTCAAACGGAACTCAAATCGGATGTCCAGAACTCCAGTTATGAATTTTCGAAATTTCATAACAATTCAGCAATCTTCCTGCGATTTGCTTACGGAAATTCTACTCCAAAACTCATTCTTTTCAAATTAATCTCATTATTAACATCATCTTATCACATCTCTTCGCTTCCAAACTTCTTATAACTTAAACAACACATTTCATCGCTAAAGTTCGATTTCTGCAACATCCTGAAACCAAATTCATGTACGCCATCATCAACCTTCTTATCCTTGAGATCGTACTCGTCTCTTCACATTACTCGCGCTTTAAAGAGTTTTCAACAACATCGATAACCTCTACCATCATCTCAATTACTTACTAGTAATCCTACGACAAGGTCTACGACAATACTTCCTTTAATCACTGCTTCAACAGCGACCTTTCACATAAGGCTACTCACACAACAACATCACAGTCCATCAGTAGCACTTGAAGCATCACAACTTCGAAATTCCATTTTCCAAAAATAACCATCATCTATTCCGAGACACATCCAACTGAAATAACAACCACATTCTTCAGCCCATGTCACCTTTACTTCAGGAAACAATAACTCTACACTCTTGTACTGCTGCTCTGCGCATCACTCTATCATCTTGCATCTGAGACATATCCGAGAAGCATAGCTTCTCCCCCACTAGTTTCAATCCCACTTCTACAGGCAAACAGTTAGAACACACTGAGTACCAACAATGTTTCACACACATGTCGCGTACCGAAAGGAAATTAACAACAAGACTCTGGTCACAAGGACCGACTATGCTCTGATACCACTATTGTAACACCCTTCTAAACCCCCGCGGAAAATAGAATAATATTCAGAGTAAACATGAAATACAAGGATGTCACAACTTCTTTAACAGAAAAATACCATAGTCATTTGTCATGCTACACGAGGAACCACTTAACATAATTACAATTCATGTTCAACACAGCGGACAATAATCCATAACATTGCATATTCACTATCCATGCAAGTTATTCTAAAACGATCATAAAACAACAAGACCGACATAATAATTCGTCTCTAAACTATCGTTCCCCAGTGTTACAATCAGAGCATGACTCGACACGAACTACGGGCTAGCTTACAAGCTATCTTCACCCAATCAAGACGCCGCTACATCCTTAATCTGAAATCATCAAAGTAAGGGTGAGTTTCATTCGAATTAATAAGCATTATGCAATCATAAGCAATAAAATCTCATAGTAATTATCATCCACTCAATCATACATATAATCGGAATTATTACAACAAGCAAGCATCATCCAACAATATTGGCCATCGGCCCACAACTCATCAATTTCATCAAGGATCAAGTCATATTAACAACATCTTCTTAATACATCAACCATGTAAAAACACACCAAGGCATAACACTGGATCTCATCCAATCATGTTATCACCAATGCATATGATGCAACTGACACTATGCATGTGGTACCAAAATTCGTGAATCATATCACAGGACTTCTCTCTTTGATACTGCCCTCTAGTCGCTCACACCCCACATGGGCACACGACTACTGCCTCATCGCTCACACCCCACATGGGCACACGATGACTTCCCGCTAATCTCCACACAATGGGAATTAGCCTTCCAATGCAAATGATTTATGAATAATGCACACATGACACATACTTACATCTTCATACATCATCATCATTCCGATGCTTAACATCGCTTAACACCTCTTACCAATAAGGTCACAACAAGTATGTACATGTATAAGCATCATTCAATCATTCACATTCATACATCACATCATCACAATTAACATACACATCATATTAATGTTAATTGCCACCATAGCCAACATATTAATATTAACAACATATTAATATTCACAATCATCAATCATCATCATCATACATATACAATCATTCACAAATGTACACTACATCCTCACAATTAACATACACATCATATTAATGTTAATTGCCACCATAACCAACATATTAATATTAACAATATATTAATATTCACAATCACCAATCATCACCACGATCAAACATCGTTATATCCATCATCATTGCACACAATGTAACAAATTGTCAAAGCAACCCAACAACATAATCACAAAACATATATCATCTACGACATGTTATATACTAACATCACTCAATGGATATCACAATCTCATCACCAACACAAATACATGCATCAATAGTCATATATATAAGCACATATACATATACTATCTTTCAATTCATTAATAATTAAATCGAGTTTAAAAGTAAAGTTGTCTATTGCCCATTTTATCAATTCATCAGATAAAGCATCTCATTAGCTTCGCAACGCCCCAAACGGCACATAAAACAGATACACGGATCAAAAGTTACGGGTTTTTAAAGATAAAACATTTTTAGAAAAAGTGCTGCAAGAACGGGGTTGTCCCTACGTGGGAACCGGTTCCTGGCAGCTTCAAAGTCACGTCTCTGATTTTTACTATGGGGAACCGGGTTGTCCCTACATGGGAACCGGTTCCCAGCTACCCAGAATCCATATTTCTCTGTTTTTACAAGGGGGAACCGGTTCGTCCCATACGGGAACCGGTTCCTACGTACCTGCACAGCAAAATTCACTATTTTGACAGCATTTCCCTATTCCCTTTTCCCCAATTTCAGGTACATAGAACATACGACACATATAACATCAATTTTCATATAAACACATAATTCAGACAAATTTTATACAAGTATTAACAACACATAACATGAGCATCAACAGAATCATGTAATTCATACCAATTCATCAAAACCTAACAAAGTCCCAAACCCGACACGTACGATTGAACTAGACAACAATCCTAATCAATCATACTACCTATAATCACATAAGGAATACTAACCCGAAGAATCCCCCCTTACCTCAGAGTCGAATCTTCGAAGATCTTCTTCCCCTTTGGCTCTTCTCACTTCACGTGTTCTCCCTTTCTCAGAGTCTGTCTCCTTTTCTCTCCTCTTTTCCCAATTCCTTTATTTTATGAAAAATAAAATAAAATATTATAATGGGCTTGCTTAGTCAACACCCCCTCTTCTGCTAATCACCACTCTAGGCCCAATGCCAATAACTCATCATTTTCCAAATAATTCCAAATAAAAATACTAAAATTCCAATTATTTAATTTAAATCCAAATTAAATTAATAAACTGAAATTATGGGGTGTTACAGAAGACAAAGTATTGGCTGAGCAGTTGGATATGTTCAACAAGCTGATTCTTGATCTTGAAAATATTGATGTGAAGATCGATGATGAAGATCAAGCGCTGTTACTATTGTGTTCTTTGCCTCGATCACATGCTCACTTCAAAGAAACTCTCTTGTATGGAAGGGAGTCCCTGACGTTTGAAGAAGTTCAATCAGCCTTGTACTCTAAGGACTTGAATGAACGAAAGGAGCATAAACCTTCGACTGTTGGCGAAGGTTTGGCCGTTAAAGGAAAACTCTTACGAAAGGATGGTAAGTTCGACAAGAAGAAAGGCAAAAGCCAGTCGAAGTCTTACAGTGGCGAAGCATCTGGCATTCGATGCTACCATTGTAAGAAGGAGGGTCACACAAGAAAGGTGTGCCCTGAACGCCTGAAATATCATGGAGGTAAGGATAATGGCAACGCTGCCATTGTTCAAGATGATTTCGAATCATCTGATGTTCTTGTGGTTTCAAGCAGTGACTCTAAGAAGGAGTGGATTATGGATTCAGGTTGCACTTGGCACATGACTCCAAACAAAGACTTGTTCGAGGAATTATGTGATCAAGATGGTGGATCAGTATTGCTGGGAAACAACAAGGCTTGCAAGATTGCAGGTGTTGGATCTGTGAGATTCAAGCTCCATGATGAGTCAATAAGGTTGTTGACTGAAGTCAGGTATGTTCCTGATTTGAAGAGAAATCTGCTTTCTCTTGGTGAATTCGACAAGAAAGGATATGTTTTCCAAGGAGAGAAAAGTAACCTAAGAGTCATGAAGGGTTCGAAGGAAGTCTTGAGAGGCGTGAAGAAACAATGCTTGTATACCCTTGAGGCTGAAGTTGTAAGTGGTTCGACAAATGTTGCATCCACGAAACCTTTGTCGAAAACAGAAATCTGGCACATGAGATTGGGCCATGTCAGTGAAAGGGGTTTGGTCGAATTAGGGAAACAAAATCTGCTTGGTGGAGACAAAGTCGAAAAGCTGAAGTTTTGTGAACCCTGTGTACTTGGAAAATCTTGCAGAGTGAAGTTCAACAAAGGCAAACAAAGAACACATGGATCCCTTGATTACATCCATGCTGATCTTTGGGGGCCTGCAAGGTGTCCATCACATTCAGGAGCAAGGTATTTTCTATCCATAGTAGATGATTATTCCAGAAAATTATGGGTATTCATCCAGAAGACTAAGGATGAAACTTTTGAGAATTTCAAAAGTTGGAAGACTCTGGTTGAAAATCAGACTGGCAGAAAGGTCAAGAGGTTGAGAACCGACAATGGCCTTGAATTTTGCAATGAGGCATTCGACAGTTTTTGTGCTGCCTCTGGTATTGCAAGGCATAGAACTACTGCAGGTACTCCACAGCAAAATGGTTTGGCTGAAAGGTTTAATCGAACTATTTTGGAGAGAGTCAGATGCATGTTGACTAGTGCGGGGTTAAAGAAGGTGTTCTGGGCTGAGGCTATTTCGACAGCAACATATCTGATAAACAGATGTCCTTCGACAGCGTTAGATATGAAGACACCTGAAGAAGTTTGGTCGGGACATCCACCAGATCTCGACAAACAAAGAGTATTTGGCTGCGTAGCCTATGCTCACATTAGGCAAGACAAGGTCGAACCTAGAGCTCTGAAATGCATGTTCATGGGATACCCTGAAGGAGTCAAAGCTTATAGGCTATGGTGCCTAGAGCCAGGTCACAGGAGGTGTATTACCAGTCGAGATGTAGTTTTCAATGAAGCTGAAATGGCTTTCAAGAAAACTGATGATGATGGTCGAAGTGCAGAAGAGCTAGAACAGGTAGAGATTCCCGTTGAGGTGGAGCATGTTGATGCTGAATTGCATATGTCTTTCTCCAATGCCATGTTCCCTTCGCTCCATATAACAAAATTTTAATAAATATGAGATTAACTATATCTTTAAAATAAGTGTGTGATTAAGTACATAAAGTCTTGTTCTCTTACACAAAGCTATAAAGAGGATTTTGTAGGACAATTACGACTATCAAAGAATGCATATTGCTTAAAGATTTTACAAAGCCTCGTTCTCTTTTGTTGTTGTTCCATTACCTTCTCTTTTCCTCCTTTAATGCGTTTTTCACAATATTTGGTATGTGAAGGTTCGGGCGGAAGAACAATTATATCATTAGGTACATTAGAACCAATAAAAGCCCCCACTTCATCTAAGGGTCTTGATACAAAATGTCATTCTTCATCTGAGACAATTTTAATTCAATACTACAACCCTCATTGAAAACGAGAAGCAATTTCTCTATATTTGTACCCGCCATAAGCATGCATTTAAACAATTATGCCCAAGCTTTTGAAACTAATGTCCTCTCACTTTCAAATTTAGAACATGCCTCTAAAACATTTCCATCATAATGAAAAACCGATCTAGTTGTTGCCAACTTCTCCCCTTTAATACAAAAAGAATATGTCGACATGGCATGCCTTCCGAGTCAAACATTTTACATGAATAATTTGCAATATTATTAGAAAGACAATAAACAACTTCCATTAAAAACCACCTCAATTGCATTCTTCATAGCCTAATCTTGATCTCTTATTATTAGAACAGGTTTATGCCCCCATTGCTTTTAAAAATGCCTCATACAACCACACAAACAAGTCATTTGTTTCATCTGTTAATAGTGTAACTTTAAAGGTTATGCTTTGAAGATGATTATTTATGTCAGTGAAAGGTGCAAAAATCATAAAATACTTATTTGTATGGTATGTTATGTCGAATGAAATCACATCGCCAAAAAAAGCGTAATTTTTTCCACTAATAGCATCAGCCCAAAACACACATTTAAGCTTTCCTTCATTATCAGCCTCATAATCATTGAAAATGAAGGGTTCATCTCACGATTTCTTCTAAAATTATCAATAAACATATCTACATTATACTCTTTGATCAATTCTTTCAAATTTCTTGAATAATTTTTCAAATCTCGTTGTGTGCATCCTATATTTTCATAGCTCGCGTCGTGCTCCTTTATTATTTGATAACTTTTGGAAGTCCCCACATAACTATACCGCAAGAAAACAATATACTCTTATGAATACTGTTTACACTTTTGGCTGATGTTATAAATTGTTTCTTTCTAGGTTGGACTAGTCCATGGGAATGACTATCATAAAATTTTGAGACTTCATATTTACCCTCAATAGTTCTCTTAAAAACAATTTTTGCATTGCGTCCTTCTCGTGTCAATTTTCTTTTTCTATATTTAGAAAAACTATGTTCACTAATAAGCAATTCAGGAGAGTCTATCTTTTTAACCTCTTTAAAACCCTCTTTTGAGCAGAGAAAATACTTCCACCTAACACCATTTTTATCTTGTATTTTAGACGAACTACGCACACTAAAATCAACCGTGTGTGCATAAATTTTTATAAAAAGTACTTCCTTCTATTAAAGTATCAAATACCTTGCCAATCATAGGTTTGAGTTCATCATTACACACAGGACTCCATTCCTCTAACGTATTTTCTTGATCATTGAAGACTATTGAGGGTGAGACTAAACCGACTTTATTATCATCCATGTCCATAAAATTAATCCCTAAAAAATAAACACAACATATAAATTATTTCAAAATTTAAATTAACCATATAAGCTTAGAAAAATGCTATGTTTAAAGGACATCACTTATAACAACCTTTTAATGTCTGTTGTGAAAAACGATACCAATAACAAAGTATAATAGGGAATTAGGGAAGAGAATAAGAACACAAGGATTGGTTATAACTGCTATTCTTTCACTTTCTCTTAAAACAAGATTACAAGTTTACAAGAATAACAAATAACCTCTCTCACCCTAAATTAGGATTTGCAGCTTAGCAATGATGAGAGACTAGTATGCTATTTATAATAAAACCTAACATACTAACTAATGGGCTTTTTCAGCAAGGCCCATTACACAAGCCAACTTAATACACAAGCTAACTTAACAAATTAGGGTTTAAACACTAAAACCTAATTTAACATGCTAACAACTCTATAATCTTCGACATCTGCATGCTAGACCCATCTTCGACTACAGCATGCACACTTCGACACCAGCATGTGAACAATCCTTCGACTTCATGCTTAACTCTGTCGAACTGTCGAACCAAGAAGCTACCCTTCGACAATACTAGAGTTCGATCCAATATCTCACAAATCTCCACCTTGGACCTAACTCTACAACGTCAAGGAACAAACTAGCTTTCTTCATGCAGCTTTATCAACTGCATACAGTGGAAAAACTTGCAACTCGGCAATGTCTTGGTGATCATATCAGCAGCATTGTCTTCAGTCGAAACCTTCAGCACTTGGACTTCTCCACGCTCGATTACTCCTCTGACGAAATGCAGCCTCACATCAATGTGCTTAGTTCGCTCATGATAGGCTGAATTCTTCGACAGGTGTATTGCACTTTGACTATCACATTTAACAGTGATACCTCGACCTTGAAGTTTCAGCTCCTTTGCAAAACCTTCAAGCCACAATGCTTCTTTCACAGCTTCAGTTAGGGCAATATACTCCGCTTCAGTGGTTGATAGAGCAACAACCTTCTGAAGTGTTGCTTTCCAACTAATTGCAGTGCCAAACATAGTGAAAACATATCCAGAAATAGATTTTCTGGAATCCATACAACCTGCATAATCAGAGTCGACATATCCTTCTATTACTGCTTTACTATCTTCACCCAAGGCTCCACCATAAATTAGGACTCTATTCAGAGACCCATTTATGTACCTTAAAATCCACTTCAATGCTTGCCAGTGAGCCTTTCCAGGATTCGCCATGTACCTGCTTACAAGACTTACTGCGTATGCTATGTCGGGTCTAGTACAGACCATAGCATACATCAAAGAACCAACTATATTAGCATATGGGATGCTATTCATATAGGCTCTTTCGACATCAGTACTGGGACACTGATCAATACTCAGCTTGAATTGAGGGTTTGTTGGAGTCACAACTGGCTTCGAATTCGACATACCAAACTTTTCAAGAATCTTCCGTAGATATGCCTCTTGAGATAGACATAACTTCGACTTCTTTCTATCTCTTCGAATGTCAATTCCAAGAATCCTGGAAGCAGCTCCCAGATCCTTCATATCGAACTCCTTATTGAGTTCAGCCTTCACCCTCATCACATCTTCAACATTGTTGCTTGCTATGAGAATATCATCCACATAAAGCAACAAAATAACAAATGAATTACCAGGTCGAAATCTGAAGTAAACGCAGTGGTCGAACTGACTTCTAATGAAACTTATGCGTGCCATGAACTTGTCGAATCTCCTATTCCACTGTCGAGGAGATTGTTTCAGACCATACAAAGATCTCTTTAACTTGCACACATAATCTTCCTTCCCCTTTTCGACATACCCTTCAGGTTGCCTCATCAGAATCGTTTCATCTAAATCACCATACAAGAACGCAGTCTTCACATCCATTTGTTCCAGTTCAAGATCGAACTGTGCCACCATGGCAAGCAACATTCGAATGGACCTATGCTTCACAACAGGAGAAAACACATCATTGAAGTCGACACCTTCTTTCTGAGTGAAACCCCTTGCAACTAACCTTGCCTTGTATCTTTTCGACGTCACTCCTTCAATTCCTTCCTTAACTTTGAAAATCCATTTACAGCTGACTAACCTTGCCCCAACAGGTTTCTTGATCAGTTCCCAAGTATGATTATCATGAAGAGATTTCATCTCATCATCCATGGCTTTCAGCCATTCAGTCTTATTTCGACTCCTCATAACTTCCTTATAGTCTCTAGGTTCTTCGTCTAGAACCTCACTTGCAGAGATTAAGGCATAAGCTATAAGATCTGCATATCCAAGTCTCTGAGGTGGCTTGATGACTCTTCTCGACCTATCTCTCGACAATAGGTAGTCATCGTCAGTTTCCTCAACTTCAGCATCTTCTGCTTCTTCTTCGACTTCATCTGGGATATGCAATTCAGCATCAACATGCTCCACCTCAACAGGAATCTCTACCTGTTCCAGCTCTTCGTCAGATGTTTCTGTACTTTACCAACATCATCAGTTTTCTTAAAAGCCATTTCAGCTTCATTGAAAACTACATCTCGACTGGTGATACACCTCCTGTGACCTGACTCTAGGCACCATAGCCTATAAGCTTTGACTCCTTCAGGGTATCCCATGAACATGCATTTCAGAGCTCTAGGTTCGACCTTGTCTTGCCTAATGTGAGCATAGGCTATGCAGCCAAATACTCTCAGTTTGTCGAGATCTGGTGGATGTCCCGACCAAACTTCTTCAGGTGTCTTCATATCTAACGCTGTCGAAGGACATCTGTTTATCAGATATGTTGCTGTCGAAACAGCCTCAGCCCAGAACACCTTCTTTAAACCGGCACTAGTCAACATGCATCTGACTCTCTCCAAAATAGTTCGATTAAACCTTTCAGCCAAACCATTTTGCTGTGGAGTACCTGCAGTAGTTCTATGCCTTGCAATACCAGAGGCAGCACAAAAACTGTCGAATGCCTCATTGCAAAATTCAAGGCCATTGTCGGTTCTCAACCTCTTGACCTTTCTGCCAGTCTGATTTTCAACCAGAGTCTTCCAACTTTTGAAATTCTCAAAAGTTTCATCCTTAGTCTTCTGGATGAATACCCATAATTTTCTGGAATAATCATCTACTATGGATAGAAAATACCTTGCTCCTGAATGTGATGGACACCTTGCAGGCCCCCAAAGATCAGCATGGATGTAATCAAGGGATCCATGTGTTCTTTGTTTGCCTTTGTTGAACTTCACTCTGCAAGATTTTCCAAGTACACAGGGTTCACAAAACTTCAGCTTTTCGATTTTGTCTCCACCAAGCAGATTTTGTTTCCCTAATTCGACCAGACCCCTTTCACTGACATGGCCCAATCTCATGTGCCAGATTTCTGTTTTCGACAAAGGTTTCGTGGATGCAACATTTGTCGAACCACTTACAACTTCAGCCTCAAGGGTATACAAGCCTTGTTTCTTCACGCCTCTCAAGACTTCCTTCGAACCCTTCATGACTCTTAGGATACTTTTCTCTCCTTGGAAAACATATCCTTTCTTGTCGAATTCACCAAGAGAAAGTAGATTTCTCTTCAAATCAGGAACATACCTGACTTCAGTCAACAACCTTATTGACTCATCATGGAGCTTGAATCTCACAGATCCAACACCTGCAATCTTGCAAGCCTTGTTGTTTCCCAGCAATACTGATCCACCATCTTGATCACATAATTCCTCGAACAAGTCTTTGTTTGGAGTCATGTGCCAAGTGCAACCTGAATCCATAATCCACTCCTTCTTAGAGTCACTGCTTGAAACCACAAGAACATCAGATGATTCGAAATCATCTTGAACAATGGCAGCGTTGCCATTATCCTTACCTCCATGATATTTCAAGCGTTCAGGGCACACCTTTCTTGTGTGACCCTCCTTCTTACAATGGTAGCATCGAATGCCAGATGCTTCGCCACTGTAAGTCTTCGACTGGCTTTTGCCTTTCTTCTTGTCGAACTTACCATCCTTTCGTAAGAGTTTTCCTTTAACGGCCAAACCTTCGCCAACAGTCGAAGGTTTATGCTCCTTTCGTTCATTCAAGTCCTTAGAGTACAAGGCTGATTGAACTTCTTCAAGCGTCAGGGACTCCCTTCCATACAAGAGAGTTTCTTTGAAGTGAGCATGTGATCGAGGCAAAGCGCACAATAGTAACAGCGCTTGATCTTCATCATCGATCTTCACATCAATATTTTCAAGATCAAGAATCAGCTTGTTGAACATATCCAACTGCTCAGCCAATACTTTGTCTTCAATCATCTTGAATGAATACAAAGCTTGCTTCAGGTAGAGTCGATTTACCAGCGATTTGGTCATATACAAACTTTCAAGTTTCACCCATAACCCTGATGCCGTCGTCTCCTTTGATACCTGCCGGAGAACCTTATCACCAAGGCTCAACAAAATTGCGCTGTGTGCTTTCTCGATCATATTCTTCTTCTCCGCTGCCGTCAATTCTGCATTCATGGCTGCCTCTCCCTTCAACGCTTCCAAACACCCCTGCTGAACCAGTAGGGCTTTCATCTTCAAGCGCCACAGACCGAAATCATTCACTCCGGTGAACTTTTCAATCTCATACTTTGTTGAAGGCATCTTCTCCACGCTCACCGCACCAATTTGTTGTGAAAAACGATACCAATAACAAAGTATAATAGGGAATTAGGGAAGAGAATAGGAACACAAGGATTGGTTATAACTGCTATTCTTTCACTTTCTCTTAAAACAAGATTACAAGTTTACAAGAATAACAAATAACCTCTCTCACCCTAAATTAGGATTTGCAGCTTAGCAATGATGAGAGACTAGTATGCTATTTATAATAAAACCTAACATACTAACTAATGGGCTTTTTCAGCAAGGCCCATTACACAAGCCAACTTAATACACAAGCTAACTTAACAAATTAGGGTTTAAACACTAAAACCTAATTTAACATGCTAACAACTCTAGCATCTTCGACATCTGCATGCTAGACCCATCTTCGACTACAGCATGCACACTTCGACACCAGCATGTGAACAATCCTTCGACTTCATGCTTAACTCTGTCGAACTGTCGAACCAAGAAGCTACCCTTCGACAATACTAGAGTTCGATCCAATATCTCACAATGTCAAAAGCATGTTTTTTATAATAACCTATATGCTATAAAAAATAGACGACGTCATGCTTAAAGAAATTTTAAACTAGTGATTAGAAAGGTTATTTTTTTATTCCAATTCTTTTTTTGCCGATAACTTGTATTGAGGAACCAAGCTTGTAGTATGTTTTGGAGGAATTTGAGGATAAAGGAGAATATGTTATTGCAAAAATCTAGATTGAGATGGTTGAAGGAGGGAGACTCTAATAGAGATTTTTTTCATAAGGTGATGAAACAAAGAAGAAGACATAATCATTTAGGACCGATTCTTACTCTGGGAGGTTTGGTGGAGTCGGTGGTGGATGTTAAAGAGGCGGTTTATACTCATTTTGGGAATAAATTCATTGAAACAGAAGAGGTTAGACCTTTGTTGGATGGTGTCTCTTTCAATTCCATTAGTGGAGAGGAGGCGATGGACATTGAGAAACCTTTTTCAGAAAAGTGTTAAACTCCATCAGTTCTCCGTGTCAAGGTGCTTTTGTTCCCGGTAGACAATTGCTTGATGGTGTGCTAGTGTCGAATGAGGTGGTTGATTTTCCTAGAAAGGAAGGTAGTAAGTGCATTCTTTTTAAAGTTGATTTTATGAAGTCGTATGATAAGTTTAGTTGGAGTTTTTTTTCTATGATATATGCTTCAAAGGATGGGTTTTGGGAAAAGATGGTTGAATTGGATGAAATTATTGGTGTTCAAAAGTAGTATGTCGGTTCTTATCAACGAGAGTCCAACTAAGGAGTTTGTTGTTTCAAGAGGGTTGAGGGAAGGTGATCCTCTTTCACCTTTCCTTTATGTTTTGGTGGCGGAAGGTCTTACGGGTCTTGTGAGATAATTTATTGTAATAGATCCAAAGATTCACTATTAAGGGATCTTGTTAGGTGGATATTTTACAATTCGCGGAAGATACGCTTGTAGTTGGAAACAAGTTTGGGTGATTAAGGCGGTTCTTCGGGATTTTGAATTAGTCTCAGGTCTTGGAATCCATTATCATAAGAGTAAAATGATTAGTATCAACTCGAATGCTCATTTTTTTCATGCGGCGTCCCACTTTCTTGTAAGTTGGAAGAGAGCAATTTCTATTTTCTCGGAATTCCTATAGGTTTCAATTCTAGAAAGGAAGCTACTTGTAATCCTCTTTTATTAAAGTAGAGGAATCGCTTGGAAGGATGGACGAATTGTTTCTTAAATTTGGGAGGTATAATTTCTCTCTTGAAGTCTGTGCTTAGTTCTTTATCAATTTTCACTTTGTCTTTTTTTAGAATGCCGTTGAAAGTGGTGAATAGTTTTATTTCCATTCAAAGTAGCTTTTTATGGGGGAGAATGGAGGAAAAGAGGAAAATTCATTGGGTGAAGTGGAAGCATTTTAATCTTCTTTTTGAGAATAGGGGGTTGGGAGTAAAAATTTAGATTTGTTTAATATGGCTTTCCTTAACAAGTGGAGGTGGAGGATTTTTCAAGGCCATAATTCCATTTGGTGTTGTAATGGGAAGGTCCTATAATGGTTCGGATAGAAGATGTACATTTGTGACACTGAGATGCAAAAGAAGTGGGAAATATAAACGTCCTCTCCAGTACTTGAAACGAGATGATACCGGTTCAAGAAAATGTGAATGTCCATTTAAGTTGCGTGGTTATTGGTTAACTAATAATAAATGGAGATTTAATGTTATAATTGGGATACATAATCATGATTTATGTGAAAAATTAGTCGGTCATCCAATTGCATGCCGACTCTTGTTGGAAGACAAGGAATGTGTTTCGGACATGACATTGAATTTGGTACTTCCCGAAAATATCTCAAATATCAAGCAAGTGTTCAATAGGCGCTATCAATCCAAATTAGCGCTTAGGGAGAATTAAACCGAAATGCAACACCTCTTAAAACTTCTAGATGATAACAATTACGTTTCTAGGCACCACAGGTGTAAGGAAAAAGTAACAATAAGATATATATATATATATATATATATATATATATATATATATATATATATATATATATTGGACTCATCCTGATTCTATTTAATTATTCACTATGTTTCCAACTATTCTTATAATTGATTCAACATATAAGACCAACAAATACAGGCTTCCATTGTTAGAAATTATTGGTGTTACGTTGATTAAGAAGACGTATTATAATGGTATTTATTTCTAGAGTGCGAAAAAAGGACAATTTTGCATGGGCTTTAGAGGTTTTTCGATCAATGTTAAAGGATGCAAGAGTACACTAAATTGAACAACATTGAAATAGAAAAAAATTAAGAAAAACTCAAAAGGGGTACCACCTATAGCTTTGGCTGGCGACAATTATTTCAGATCATTTTATAATATATGATATTTTGTTAAGGTATTATGCTATGGAATACAAGTATTTTGTA
Source organism: Vicia villosa (assembly GCF_029867415.1). NCBI lineage: Eukaryota > Viridiplantae > Streptophyta > Magnoliopsida > Fabales > Fabaceae > Vicia > Vicia villosa. The sequence goes on from NC_081183.1 coordinate 158,487,865, forward strand.
GTTTGTCCAAATATACAAGTATTCAATACAATTAGCTGCTTCAGTTTGTGTTCTATTTTTTTAATACAGGGGAAGTTTCCGAAGGTGCATCTCCGAAATAAAAAAGGGTAATTTCAGAGTTATATCTTCAGTACATTCTCTATCAACAAATAAGGTTTGTATCGTCCATACTATCATTCCAATACTATAAATAAGCTTACTTGTCATATAGTTTCAAAGCAAAACAAAAAAAAATCAGAATGAACACCAAATGACATGTTGGAAATGTTCACTTTACCGATAATACACCATTTTGAAAATTTAAGATCAACGAATACACCCCTCTTGAAGATCTGCAATACATATTGCAGAACCTTCTACCGTATGATGACAATTGTAAAATTATGAAGATCAAGTACCGCTCTTCATCCATTGACAATGAAGGGGAGCTTGAGTTCATCAACCATGGGCTAAAGACGAGCACTGATTTACGGGCCATGTGAAATACTTTTACCCGTTTAGAATCAAAAGTTTCGATCGAGCTGGATGTGACCATTTCGAGATTGGTCGATGATATTATCAAGATGTTGTAACGTCTACCTGGATGTTGAAGTGTAATACTTGATCTATGTTAAAATCTCTTATGTATTGCTTATTTTATGATATGAATGGTATTTTGATTTGGTGAAGTTGGTGTATTTCAATTCTATTTTTCTGCATTCTATAAAGACATTATTCTGGAAACATACTGTCGGTTCGATATCAGAAATGTAACTTCGAAAAAGTTTGTGTTTTATTACATCTTGGTGCGTCCTAGAGATGTATCTCCAAACTCTAAAGACGTTTAAGTATTTTCGCGCGGTGCATTAGAAAAGTACAAGGCATGTTAAGAAATTCACAAAAATAAATTCAAATTTAACTTTAAAAAAAAAAAGCTTTTAGAAATTTTGGTTGGTACAATACAAAAAACTCACTTCTTTTTAACCGAAAAACAAGAGAAAATTTTAAAGAAAGATATGTTTGATTTTATACATGAATCAACTCTATTCACACCCCTAATTTGAATATTTTTGGACTAATTTGTAGAAAAATCACACTACAAAATTTTAGTATTTTTAAAATAGTAACATTATGTCATGGTTCAGCGATGATTAAATGAAAATATTTAAAAAAATAATATTGTTAAATATACATTTAAATTTTTTCTAATAAATGAAATTTTAAAAAAAAAATCTTAAGACATTTTAGTCGCATTTAAACGGTTGGAAATGAAAATTTAAACAATGAATTAATTCTACATGTTAAAAAATCATAAATTTGTAAGATACGAGGTAAAAATAAAAATTGTATTTTTACAGAAATGAGATAATCGGAATTTTTACAAGCTGCAATATTTTGTCACACAGGTAAACGTTAAAATGTGTTTCAATATAAATTAAAATTTTTGGTAAAATTGCATTAAATTTTTTTATATATAGACTAACTTTAAATGTTCAAAAATTAACTTAATTCATATAGATTAAAAGAATATTTCAATTATTTTACAGATGTTAAATAGATTGCTCGTTTCTCTAATAGAACAAACCCATCATCACTCACTAAACACAATTTATGAAAATAGATAAAATTAGTTTTTACTTTTATTCAAATAAAGCCCCGGTCTTATGCAGTCCTAGTTTTTAGGATAATAAATCCCTATTCTTATGGCATTTCTTTTCTTTTTTTTTTTAGGATCAATTCCGTGTGAATTTCGCATGAAACTTGGCTTTTCTGTTTTGCAAAGGCTATAAAGGCTTTTCGATTTTTATAGCACTATAGAACATCAGATATTGATAGATCTGCTTTGAAAACCACCATGCTATCTTAGTTTTGCTATATTTGTGTTAAACACTATTTGCTGCGATTTATGATCGACAATACTTATCTGTGACTGTGTCGAGTAATATCAAGTAGCGGCAGAAAAATAAATAATCATTGGAAGTATGTTTACTATTCCACTTAATTCTTCACTTTCTTATTAGTCATATATGTTTTGCAATGCTTGGTTGTTGTTTGTATGTTTTGCAATTCACGGTCCTTGCTTCTTGAGTCTAATTTATTTTCTTTATTAGGTGTGAAGTTTATCTATGGGAACACTACTAAGAAGTATAGTTTTACCTTCAATAATTAACGCAATTGCATTGGATCCAGTTGAACACGTCTTCTATGGTGGGAATAGTGATGGAAAAATATTTATTGCTGCACTAAACACTGAAAGAATCGCTACTACTAATAATTATGGGAAGCATATCATTGTCTGATTTTCTAACCACGGGTTATCTTTTCTCCTCTTACTTTTCAGATCTTGAACATATGACCTGTGATTTTCATTTCCCATGGCCATTTGGCATCTATTACTTTAGGCTTTTCTCTATTGATTGATTAACCGGTTGATTGCTTCGGACTAACTTCTTCATTTTAACAGCAAGATAGTTACTTGCTTAACATATGGCAAAGTTAGAGATTTCTTAAATTCTTGGTATATAACTAATATTCTTGTCGCTAGACAAGAAATGGACTCAAGTAATCATACATTTAATTTACAAGCATCAACAAAAAAGCATGGAGCTTATTTACTCCTTCTAGAAATATTTGCAAATTCATGGGATGAAGATTTAGAAAAAAAAGTCTCTTATCAACCCCAGTGGTAGCAACGGATGTTTCATACCACAATTCTAATGTTATATCTAATCATATTAAGCAACTTCATATATTTTATCACTCTTTCTGTATTTTATTTTAACGGAATCGTCGTATATGGAGCAATGACACTTTAGATTTAAAACATGTCTGATTTAGAGTTATGTCACATCGACTTACAATTAATATCTATGTCAATAGTGTCTTTATTAACTAACTCTAATTGAGATTTAATCTATGTTGTTAATCTTGAGTAGCAACGCGACATGATCAACCCCATAATCGGAGCAGCGCCGAAGTTGGATCCGGCGTGGCCGCTATTAACAACATAGAATTTGATATCTTTTTTCATTATGTCTCAGCAAAGTTGTTCAGTTATGGCTTCTAAAGTGGGATAGAGAAACTTAAACACGATTATGAAAGGCCAATGGAGATAGATAAACAATGAAAGAACTGGATGAAAACTTGCATAAAATTGGTCTAAAGGAGCTATTAGACGATGGTTAAGCAAGAACCTTCGAAGAAGATCACAAATAAGACATACATGTTTTGTTTGCCAAACACGTTTTCAATTTGGAGGTAGATTTTTTATATCTCTAGCATCACAAGTTTTTCTTCGGCAAGTTAACTGTTTTTCTTTTATGGGTTTCTTACAAGATTGTGTTAATTTTTTCCTATAATTGAGAAGTCCTACTTATTTTTAATTCGATACTCTTGCGCGATCTATTTTGTCCAGAAAGTCCTATTTACAATGTCCATTAGAGGGAACGAATGCTTTTTCCGTTTTCCATTGAAAACATAAAAAACTTTGTTCAAGGTTTAGAACAAAGGTAAAATGTTTTACCTTACATGTGTGCAAATGATATTTTTTTAGTTCATGTTTATGAATTTAAACTTATCTAAAAATAAAACTTTGCACTAATAAAATTTTGTTATTGACATTTTGATGTGCTCATTCCTTATTATATGTGCACATGAAAACATCAATAACAAAATTCTATTATTAGTACAAACTTTTATTTTAAATACCATTTACACATGTAAGATAAAAATATTATACCTTTGTCCAAGACCCTGAAGAAAATTTTATATATTTCAATGAAAAATGCAAAAAGCAAGAATCCACCTCCAGCGATGGAGATTGGGAAGAGGATTTTCCCCACAAATTATATTGGACTTTGATTACAGCTCGAGGGTTGATTTGGCAGTTTGCTGTTTAAATATCACAACACTACAATATTTATTGTCTTTGACAACACTCTTTTATCCAACTTGTAAAAAATTTAACCAAAAATAATATAGGGGACAATTTTTAAACTTTAACAATAAAATTTGTCTACCAAAATTAAGCATCCCTTATTCTATCTTTAGGGACGTTTATCTAATATTAATATAGTTCTAACAAAAATATACATTTATTTATTGTTGCTATTAGAATTAACTCTTCTAAATTTTTAGTGTTAAACTTTATTTCAATTTCCTTCCGGATAGTATAATGTAATTTAATTAATTTAATTTAATAATAAATAATATGATATATATTAATATATTTTGTTTTACATCTATGGTTTGTAGGTGGTCTTTTTGCGGAAGAATTACTTATCCAAATTTTTCTTTTTAGGAGTTTATTAAGGATCCGTTGCTTTTTATCTCGTAATGTTAATTGGTTGTAATTTTCACTTTTTTTATCGGTTTTTTCCGTCTTTTCTTGTAATAGTTCTCCCTATTAATATATCTTGCTTACACAAAATATTTTTTTTTGTTTTCGTTCCAATTTCAATTATATAATATAACGACTTTTATCACAAATAAGTCATTCAAAATTAATATATATATATATATATATATATATATATAATATATGAGAATGGTATATTTATATGAGAAAATGAGAATAAATTACAGCCATTAGATCAATTTGTAAGATTGAGATTAACTCACAATCTTAAAAATCTCAGTTTCCTCAAAATTTACATGATTTCTCTCTCTTCATCCCGGAATTCACTCTTCCTTCTCCAATTTTATCTCTTCTCATATGAATCCATTTATTCATCTAATCAATTTTAATGGATTCTATGCGTTCTGTTTTAATATTAAAGTTACCCAATTTCGATTTGATACTAAAATAATAAACTTTGGAGCTTGATACCGTTAACTTTTGGAGTTTTATACTGCAACTTATGCTACTTATGCTGAAGTTTGTGCTAAAGGCCAATGTTGCTGTTATAGACTGTATTGTTCAGGGCTGCTGAGAGATACTTTTAATTTTCAGTCTTCAAATGTAGTTTTTATTAAGCGTAATTTAGTTGTTGTTGTTCATAGTTTAGTTAATTTATCAAAAATGTGTGGTAGTAATTTGGATGGGTCTGTCCCAACTCAAGCTAAATTTGCCTATGATGTAATCTTGTAATAAATTATCATGTAAATATTTCATCTATTTTTCTATTGAAATCGTGGATTGAGACTTTGAATTTACTAAGCAATTTTATGGGATTTTAATATCATTTGGCACAAATTATCTACTGTTATATTGGATTGAAAATGACAGTAGCTACATTTTGAGTGAAATTGGCATAATTTTGTAGCATCAAAGTTTGTTAAGGAATCAATCACTTGTACATATAAATGTAGCTTACTTCTACTATGCAAAATTGTGTGAGTTTAGAGAATCCATTATCTATGTCTAAACAATCCATTCTTTGAGTCAAACTACATCTAGTCGACTGGGATACAAAAGGGCAAAACAGTTTGTTAAGCTCAAAAGCGCCGAGGGCCCTGGCTATAAGAAAGCAAAGGCCCACAAATTCAAACGAATCGGTAATATCATGCGAAGTGAGAAGTTTTAGAGGAAAATAGCATATGAATGGAGAACATGGGGCCTTATGAAGGAAAGTTATAAGAAGCGAATATGGAGTCCTAAGTGGATCGAGAAACCTCCACAAAGTAGTTAATTTTATGCACTATAAATAAAGAACTCGGTACAAAGTTTAAGAGGTTCACAATTTTACAAACGCCTACACGCTAAACCCTTAAAGTACTCAAGCGATGATCGAAATAAGTCAAGCAAAAGCTATGTATGTTAGAACCACTTAATTTTTCTGCAAATTTTAATATCATGTCTTTTTCATTCAAACTTATTTGTTTTCCTTACAAGTTTTTGTTTAAACATTGCCATTGATTGTAATTTCGAACTTCGTGAAGATTCGAGGTCGTGTCGAACACATTATTTTACAAAGAAGACACTTAACACCTAGAAAAAACTCTTTGAAAATACAAGTGTTTTTCTGAGATTCACTGGTCGATCTCGCAAGTGACCTTTAAAAAGAGACCAGCAAAGTTTACCACTTTCCAAGGTAAACATTTGGATGACATTTTTGGTCCGAAACTTCCGAGCCCGGTCCGCTGCCTACTCATTGATGGATTTATATGAGAAACACCTATGTTCCCACCTCAATTTCAAATTTATCCTCTTACTACTTTGTAAAAAGAAATTACACTTAAAAGTTATATTATTTAAAAAATAGTACTACAATCATCCTAAAGTAAGTGTCTTAGTAATCACTTAAGAAAATGTGAAAATGAATGAGAGAGAATAACGAATTTCTTTTATTAGTAATCAATGTGTTTGCATTATCAATAATATAAGTTTAGAGAAATTGTAAATTATTAAAAATATTAATTAAGGATATAATTAGAATATAAAATAAAAAATGCATTAAAACTAAAAGAAACACTTATTTATGAATAAATAATTTAGAAAATGCGACATTTGTTTGGGACAGAAGTAACATTTAGTTAGTTCTTTTTAATTAACACCTTTTTACATAAAATAATCTAAATATTTTTAAAATCAATGTTTTGTAAAAATGTATTTCATATTTTTGAGTAAGGTAAAAAAATTTAAATCTTTTTAAAAACAATAATATTTAGCCAAACCACAGTTAAATTAAAATTCAAATTATTAATTAATCCTTCATATCTCAAAAACTATTTTAATAAAAAAAATCATTACACATTTTCAAATATCAAATGAAAATTACACAAATGAAATTTAAAAAATTTACAAGCGAAAATATATAGCCACAGTTTATTCGTGTATATCATTGAAATTTTTTTAAAAAACTTTATAAAGTTTTTATTTATTATTTTTATTTAGCAATTTGTTAGATGATAAGTGATGAAGAATGATGATGTTTTTATATGCATTGCAGGATCAAATTTTTTTTTAATAGGTAATCCAATAAAAGGAAGTATAAGAGATACTCCACCTCTAAATACAGACAAATCACCCTCTATAACAAAGGAGGGGATTGGTATTCCAATAAAAAAGGTTACAGACAAGCGAGATGTTACAGTCGGATGACATCCAATACCAGGACCTAGGCTCAAGTTAAAATTAAGAGCTTTCCTGCTGAACCAATTAAGCCTCTTGCTGCTAATCAAAGGCACTTATCTAAATGGTGGAGCTTTCTCAAGTCATATTCATGCTTCTTTTTTTAAATTAGATTATTTTTTTAAAAATTAATTACTTGAGCTTATTTAGTACCATAAATTGACACTACTTTACCTAAACGGATAAAATTAGTTTTTTATTTTTATTCAAATAAAGCCCTGGTCTTATGGTCCTATTTTTAAGGATTAGTTACGTTAGAATTTCCATAAAATACGAATTTTCTGTTTCGCCTCACAGTACTTCTATAAATACCTCGCATTGTTAACCTTCATGGCATACACTATTCTGCATGCTATATTGGTTATCTTTTCTCCTTTCATTTTTCCTTTCCCTTTTAGCATCTACTATTTTTATGCTTTTTCTCTTTATTAATTACTTCATGCTAACTTCTTCAATTTAACAGCAAGGCAGTTACTTGCTTAACATATAGCAAAGTTGGAGATTTGCTAATTTTTGGGGTCTGAGGATGGAATAGTTGGTGTTTGGAACCCTAAAGGTATGACATTAACCTTACTGTTCTAGTTTATTCCAATATTTTGAAAACCAAATTGAAGATCGAATTGCTAAAATCAGTGAGTCACGTTATTCAATTAGTTTAATAAATTCAACCACAATTGATCTGGATTGTTGTGTCTGATTGCTAAAATATTGAGTTATTTTCTTAAAAAATCAAATTCATACCATTTTTAGTTCATGATTGTCAGTGTTAATTTATTTAAAGATAAAAGTTTGCACTAATAATAAAATTTTAATATTGATGTTTTGATGTACAACTTATCCATCAATGTAATTTTAGCCATTAATGTATATAAAAGACTTGAAATGCAACTTAGCCATCAAAGTGTTTTTCACTATAAGTTACCCTTTTCTAATTAAGAACAAAACGAGAGAAGAATGTAAGACTGATCAGATTTGGATTCAAGTGTCACATATGCTGCTGAATTGATATCCAGGTATTACATTCTTCAGGGTCATCTTTGTTAGGCTCTTATGTGAGAAAGGGGATAAACATTTCATCTAAGCACTTAGTATCCACATCTCCTTGAATATGATATGTAATTTTCTAAATGTCACTTCTAAAATATACACAATTTAGGTTTATTGTCTCTTTAAGCAGTAATGTCTTGGTTATCTTTATGCAGTTAGTCTGTTCTCTCTCTTGGGCTTTTTCATTTTTGGTTGAATGATTTTTTTTTTAATAAGCAATTGATTGAAAAGTTTGCACTAGGGGTGCAACCCTTACAAAGAAGCAAACGACACTAAAGATGACTAGTGTCGGATAAGGGAAGTTTAAACCATACATAATATGTTGGTCTAAACTTGCTATATCCACAAAACATCCATCTTCAAGAAAGAAAAACAATATTAGAACAAATAACGTCAAAACAAAACACCTCCCCCCTAAAAATAATTTCGTTCCTCATAAGCCAAAGGCTCCAAATAGTTGCAACCCACACAAAATTGATTAAAACTCTTCGCTTGCCGCAATTCACCTTATCTTGAATAACGTTGAAACAAAGCAAATCCTCTTCATTCAACATCTCCGGAATTCCAAGCCAACTAAACACATATTTCCAAATTGTCTTCGCCTCTTGACAAATGAAAAAAAGATGGGAAGATGATTCAAGGAAGGAACCACACATCACACAATCCGGGAGCCGATCAATAAAGAATCTCCATGCGAATACCTTGATCTTGGGCGGAAGCTTTAGATCCCACAAAACTTTCAAAGAATTAAACAAATTATAATCCCATGCAAAGACCTTGTCACTATCAATGGCGGTTGTTATGCTTGCAACGGAGAATTTTCCTTGCCCTCGGTTAAGGACCACGAGAACGAGTCAACGCCATTCGCACTAGTAGAAAATCCCCGGACACTGTCGCAAAACCGAGTCCAGTTTGGACTGGCTGCTGCCGCGGCTGAGTGTGGCTGGCCGTGAGAGTCGCCGGCAGAAAACAACCCCCCAAAATTCCACCTTAACGCACCGTCGATCCGCTCTAATACCTCCGCCACCGAACAATACTTCGCAATAGACAATTCAAACAAATCCGGAAACTCCATGCAAAGTGGTTGTTCTCCCACCCACCAATTGATCCAAAAAAGAACATCCATACCATTATTGCAACAACATTTGAAACAACCGGAAAAACCGTTATCTATGATGTCGTCCAACACTTTATTCTCACACATATCTTTCCACCAAATGGAATCATCACTTCTCTGAAAATTACCCCCAATATCTTGAATTCTTAATTTAGGACAAGGATACCTCACCTTAAAAAATCTTTGCCAAATGGCTTCATTATCATGAAGGATTCTCCACTTCCATTTCAAGAGAAGAGCTTTATTCATTTCTCTAACGTCTCTAACTCCCAAACCACCCTTCGCTTTAGGTCTACACACCACTTCCCACTTAACCCAATGAATACTCCTTTTTCCGGACTTTCCACTCCATAAAAACTCGCTTTGAATCTTCCTTATTTCTTTGGCAATATTTCTTTGGTTGAATGATGATGGTAGTGTCACTCTACTATAAGTACATCGAAAATTAGATTCTATTAGTTTGATATAATATTCTTGTCAGAACTTGGCTAAACAATCCTCCCATGAGTCATTCATCAATGTTGTGGTGCCTTGACTTCCTTCCACGCTGTTTTCATGCTTTCTATTAAGCCGTTGCCACGCCGTGCGTTTTCTTCAGCAAGTTTTAAGTGTTATTCTTTTATGGGTTTCTTAGGAGGTTGTGTTAATCTTTTCTTATAATTGAGAAGTCCTACTTATTTGTAAATCAGTACTTTTGCTAGTAATGAAAAGCCGATTTGTTTTGTCTAGAAAGTCCAATTTACAATGTCCACTAGAGGGGACGGTTGCTTTTTGCCTTTTCCATTGAAAACATAGAAAATTTTCTTCAAGGTTTAGGACAAAGATAAAATGTTATATCTTACATGTGTGCAAATGATATTTTTTTAGTTCATGTTTGTAAATTTAAACTTATCTAAAGATAAAAGTTTGCAATAATGAAATTTTGTTATTGATATTCGATGTGCTCATTCCTTATAGTTGCAAAGAGTTCAATATATATTTACTCATCATATTTGCCGAAGATTTGATATGCTACTTAGAGGTCTAGAAATACATGGCGCATCCATTGCTCAACGTCACGACCTCTAAGTTACATTTCAAGCCTTTTTTAAGCAAGATCGGTAAATTTATATTAAATATTTTTACAACTTTAAAAAATTAGCAAATGAAAATATCAATAACAAAATTCTATTTTTAGTGCAAACTTTTATTTTAAATACCATTTTCAAAATGTAAATAAAAATATTATACCTTCGTCCAAGACCTTGAACAAGATTTTTTATATTTTCAGTGAAAAATGTAAAAATCCCGAGTCCACCTCTAGTGGTGGAGATTGTCAAGAGGAAGTTCCACACAAATTATATTGGACTTTGATTACAGCCAGAGGGTTGATTTGGCAATTTGCTATTTAAATATCACAACACTACAATAATTATTGTCTTTGACAACACTCTTTTATGCTACATGTCAAAAATGTAACCTAAAATAATAGAGGACAACTTTAAAACTTTAACAATAGAAGTTGTCTAGCAGCAGGTTATAAGCATCCCTTATTCTAACTTTTGGGATGTTTATCTAATGTTAATATAGTTCTAACAAAAAGTTAGATTTATTTATTATTGCTATTAGAGTTAACTCTTTTAAATTTTTTTGGGTTAAACTTTATTTCAGTTTTCTTCCCAATAGTATAATATAATATAATTAATTTAACTTATTAATAAATAATATAATATATATTAATATATTTTGTTTTATTTCCAATTCTATTTATATAATATAACCACTTTTAATTGGAAGGAAATTGCCGATTGGATTTGTTTACCTTTTTTGTTAGGAATAGACTTAAAAGAGAGTTTTTTGTATTGGAGTTCCTTTTGTCGTACGAAGAAAGTCAAAAAGGGCAAAGTTGGTGCCGTTTGGTTAGCGTTATTGTGGAGTCTTTGGCTTAGTAGGAACGACATTGTCTTTAACAACGGATCATGGAATTCGAGGGATATCGTTTGGAAATGTAAAGCTCTCATTTGGAGGTGGTCGTACATAGGGAAAATTACTCATTCCAATTATAACTTTTTTGAGTTTAGCAATAACCCTATATATAGGTTCGAATCGGTTTGTAATTTTCTTTTCCGGCCCTTTGGTGGGATGTATTCTTGGATCTTGGTTTTTTAATATATCCTCTTGCTTTCAAATATATATATATATATATATATATATATATATATATATATATATATATATATATATATATATATGTGAGATTTTGGATCGAACTCTAGTACGGCCGAAGGGTAGCTTCTTGATTAGACATGATTAAGCATGAAGTCGAAGGTTGTTCACATGCTTGTGTCGAAGATGTTAGGGTTGTTAGCATGTTAAATTAGGTTTTATTGTTTAAACCCTAATTTGTTAAGTAAGCTTGTTTATTAAGTTGGCTTGTGTAATGGGCCTTGTGGAAAAAGCCCATTAGTTAGTATGTTAGGTTTTATTATAAATAACATACTAGTCTCTCATCATTGCTAAGCTGCAAATCCTAATTTAGGGTGAGAGATGTTATTTGTTATTCTTGTAAACTTGTAATCTTGTTTTAAGAGAAAGTGAAAGAATAACGGTTATAACCAATTATTGTGTTCTTCTTCTTCCTTGTCCTTTATTCTTCCTTGGTTTATACTTTGTTCTTGGCATTGAATTCATAACAAATTGGTGCGGTGAGCGTGGAGAAGATGCCTTCAACAAAGTATGAGATTGAAAAGTTCACCGGAGTGAATGATTTCGGTCTGTGGCGCTTGAAGATGAAAGCCCTACTGGTTCAGCAGGGTTGTTTGGAAGCGTTGAAGGGAGAGGCAGCCATGAATGCAGAATTGACGGCAGCGGAGAAGACAACTATGATCGAGAAGGCACACAGTGCAATTTTGTTGAGCCTTGGTGATAAGGTTCTCCGACAGGTATCAAAGGAGACGACGGCATCAGGGTTATGGGTGAAACTTGAAAGTTTCTATATGACCAAATCGCTGGTAAATCGACTCTACCTGAAGCAAGCTTTGTATTCTTTCAAGATGATTGAAGACAAAGTATTGGCTGAGCAGTTGGATATGTTCAACAAGCTGATTCTTGATCTTGAAAATATTGATGTGAAGATCGATGATGAAGATCAAGCGCTGTTACTATTGTGTTCTTTGCCTCGATCACATGCTCACTTCAAAGAAACTCTCTTGTATGGAAGGGAGTCCCTGACGTTTGAAGAAGTTCAATCAGCCTTGTACTCTAAGGACTTGAATGAACGAAAGGAGCATAAACCTTCGACTGTTGGCGAAGGTTTGGCCGTTAAAGGAAAACTCTTACGAAAGGATGGTAAGTTCGACAAGAAGAAAGGCAAAAGCCAGTCGAAGTCTTACAGTGGCGAAGCATCTGGCATTCGATGCTACCATTGTAAGAAGGAGGGTCACACAAGAAAGGTGTGCCCTGAACGCCTGAAATATCATGGAGGTAAGGATAATGGCAACGCTGCCATTGTTCAAGATGATTTCGAATCATCTGATGTTCTTGTGGTTTCAAGCAGTGACTCTAAGAAGGAGTGGATTATGGATTCAGGTTGCACTTGGCACATGACTCCAAACAAAGACTTGTTCGAGGAATTATGTGATCAAGATGGTGGATCAGTATTGCTGGGAAACAACAAGGCTTGCAAGATTGCAGGTGTTGGATCTGTGAGATTCAAGCTCCATGATGAGTCAATAAGGTTGTTGACTGAAGTCAGGTATGTTCCTGATTTGAAGAGAAATCTGCTTTCTCTTGGTGAATTCGACAAGAAAGGATATGTTTTCCAAGGAGAGAAAAGTATCCTAAGAGTCATGAAGGGTTCGAAGGAAGTCTTGAGAGGCGTGAAGAAACAAGGCTTGTATACCCTTGAGGCTGAAGTTGTAAGTGGTTCGACAAATGTTGCATCCACGAAACCTTTGTCGAAAACAGAAATCTGGCACATGAGATTGGGCCATGTCAGTGAAAGGGGTTTGGTCGAATTAGGGAAACAAAATCTGCTTGGTGGAGACAAAGTCGAAAAGCTGAAGTTTTGTGAACCCTGTGTACTTGGAAAATCTTGCAGAGTGAAGTTCAACAAAGGCAAACAAAGAACACATGGATCCCTTGATTACATCCATGCTGATCTTTGGGGGCCTGCAAGGTGTCCATCACATTCAGGAGCAAGGTATTTTCTATCCATATTAGATGATTATTCCAGAAAATTATGGGTATTCATCCAGAAGACTAAGGATGAAACTTTTGAGAATTTCAAAAGTTGGAAGACTCTGGTTGAAAATCAGACTGGCAGAAAGGTCAAGAGGTTGAGAACCGACAATGGCCTTGAATTTTGCAATGAGGCATTCGACAGTTTTTGTGTTGCCTCTGGTATTGCAAGGCATAGAACTACTGCAGGTACTCCACAGCAAAATGGTTTGGCTGAAAGGTTAAATCGAACTATTTTGGAGAGAGTCAGATGCATGTTGACTAGTGCGGGGTTAAAGAAGGTGTTATGGGCTGAGGCTATTTCGACAGCAACATATCTGATAAACAGATGTCCTTCGACAGCGTTAGATATGAAGACACCTGAAGAATTTTGGTCGGGACATCCACCAGATCTCGACAAACTAAGAGTATTTGGCTGCGTAGCCTATGCTCACATTAGGCAAGACAAGGTCGAACCTAGAGCTCTGAAATGCATGTTCATGGGATACCCTGAAGGAGTCAAAGCTTATAGGCTATGGTGCCTAGAGCCAGGTCACAGGAGGTGTATTACCAGTCGAGATGTAGTTTTCAATGAAGCTGAAATGGCTTTCAAGAAAACTGATGATGATGGTCGAAGTGCAGAAGAGCTAGAACAGGTAGAGATTCCCGTTGAGGTGGAGCATGTTGATGCTGAATTGCATATCCCTGATGAAGTCGAAGAAGAAGCAGAAGATGCTGAGGAAGTTGAGGAAACTGACGATGACTACCTATTGTCGAGAGATAGGTCGAGAAGAGTCATCAAACCACCTCAGAGACTTGGGTATGCAGATCTTATAGCTTATGCATTAATCTCTGCCAGTGAGGTTCTTGATGACGAACCTAGAGATTATAAGGAAGTTATGAGGAGTCAAAATAAGACTGAATGGCTGAAGGCCATGGATGATGAGATGAAATCTCTTCATGATAATCACACTTGGGAACTGATCAAGAAACCTGCTGGGGCAAGGTTAGTCAGCTGTAAATGGATTTTCAAAGTTAAGGAAGGAATTGAAGGAGTGACGTCGAAAAGATATAAGGCAAGGTTAGTCGCAAGGGGTTTCACTCAGAAAGAAGGTGTCAACTTCAATGATGTGTTTTCTCCTGTTGTGAAACATAGGTCCATTCGAATGCTGCTTGCCATGGTGGCACAGTTCGATCTTGAACTGGAACAGATGGATGTGAAAACTGCGTTCTTGTATGGTGATCTAGATGAAACGATCCTGATGAGGCAACCTGAAGGGTATGTCGAAAAGGGGAAGGAAGATTATGTGTGTAAGTTAAAGAGATCCTTGTATGGGCTGAAACAATCTCCTCGACAGTGGAATAGGAGATTCGACAAGTTCATGGCACGCATAAGTTTCATTAGAAGTCAGTTCGACCACTGTGTTTACTTAAGATTTCGACCTGGTAATTCATTTGTTATTTTGTTGCTTTATGTGGATGATATTCTCATAGCAAGCAACAGTGTCGAAGATGTGATGAGGGTGAAGGCTGAACTCAATAAGGAGTTCGATATGAAGGATCTGGGAGCTGCTTCCAGGATTCTTGGAATTGACATTCGAAGAGATAGAAAGAAGTCGAAGTTATGCCTATCTCAAGAGGCATATCTACGGAAGATTCTTGAAAAATTTGGTATGTCGAATTCGAAGCCAGTTGTGACTCCAACAAACCCTCAATTCAAGCTGAGTATTGATCAGTGTCCCAGTACTGATGTGGAAAGAGTCTATATGAATAGCATCCCATATGCTAATATAGTTGGTTCTTTGATGTATGCTATGGTCTGTACTAGACCCGACATAGCATACGCAGTAAGTCTTGTAAGCAGGTACATGGCGAATCCTGGAAAGGCTCACTGGCAAGCATTGAAGTGGATTTTAAGGTACATAAATGAGTCTCTAAATGGAGTCCTAATTTATGGTGGAGCCTTAGGTGAAGATAGTAAAGCAGTAATCAAAGGATATGTCGACTCTGATTATGCAGGTTGTATGGATTCCAGAAAATCTATTTCTGGATATGTTTTCACTATGTTTGGCACAACAATTAGTTGGAAAGCAACACTTCAGAAGGTTGTTGCTCTATCAACCACTGAAGCGGAGTATATTGCCTTAACTGAAGCTGTGAAAGAAGCATTGTGGCTTGAAGGTTTTGCAAAGGAGCTGAAACTTCAAGGTCGAAGTATCACTGTTAAATGTGATAGTCAGAGTGCAATACACCTGTCGAAGAATTCAGCCTATCATGAGCGAACTAAGCACATTGATGTGAGGCTGCATTTTGTCAGAGGAGTAATCGAGCGTGGAGAAGTCCAAGTGCTGAAGGTTTCGACTGAAGACAATGCTGCTGATATGATCACCAAGACATTGCCGAGTTGCAAGTTTTTCCACTGTATGCACTTGATAAAGCTGCATGAAGAAAGCTAGTTTGTTCCCTTGATGTTGTAGAGTTAGATCCAAGGTGGAGATTTGTGAGATTTTGGATCGAACTCTAGTACGGCGGAAGGGTAGCTTCTTGATTCGACATGATTAAGCATGAAGTCGAAGGTTGTTCACATGCTTGTGTCGAAGATGTTAGGGTTGTTAGCATGTTAAATTAGGTTTTATTGTTTAAACCCTAATTTGTTAAGTAAGCTTGTTTATTAAGTTGGCTTGTGTAATGGGCCTTGTGGAAAAAGCCCATTAGTTAGTATGTTAGGTTTTATTATAAATAACATACTAGTCTCTCATCATTGCTAAGCTGCAAATCCTAATTTAGGGTGAGAGATGTTATTTTTTATTCTTGTAAACTTGTAATCTTGTTTTAAGAGAAAGTGAAAGAATAACGGTTATAACCAATTATTGTGTTCCTCTTCTTCCTTGTCCTTTATTCTTCCTTGGTTTATACTTTGTTCTTGGCATTGAATTCACAACAATATATATATATATATATATATATATATATATATATATATAACCACTGTGTATCTGTAAGGTGATTTGTTTCTATTTGGAGGAAGATCTTGGAATGGAGAATGAGGAGAAGAATACGGAGAGAGGACGCTGCGGTGATCACCAATCGACTTTACGGAGAGCGTCGACGAGATTGATTTCAGAGAGAAACTTCGATGATTGAAAATGGAAGAAAGGAATATGAAGTAAAATACCATCTTTGTTTGTCGTCGTCCTATATTATTGTTGGCGCCCACACAGTTGAATCGTGTTCGTAAGTCTTTACGCCCGCGTTTCATGATTCATTATCCCGTTAAGATTGGTGGGGTTTTAATGGATTCTACGTATTCTATTTTAATATTAAATTTACCTTATTTCAATTTGATACTATAATAATAAACTTTGGAGCTTGATACCATTAACTTTGGAGTTCTATACCGTTACTTATGTTGAACTTGGTGTTAATTTTATCAACTCAAAGGCCAATGTTGTTGTTATAGACTATATTTTTCCAGGCTGCTTAGAGATACTTGTAATTTTTCAGTCTTCAAATGTAGTTTTTATTAAGCATAATTTAGTTGTTGTTGTTGTCCATAGTTTAGTTAATTTATCAAAAATGTCTGGTAGTAGAACTTGGATGGGTCTGTCCCAACTCAAGCTAAATTTGCCTATGATGTAATCTTGTAATAAATTATCATGTAAATATTTCATCTATTTTTCTATTGAAATCGTGGATTGAGACTTTGAACTTAGTAAATATTATCATGCAGGGCCGGCCATCTTCAGGTACAACATGCCCTGTAGCGCCGGGCCCCAATATTCCAAAGGCCCCTTTTTTTTAACTACATATAAAAGTATTAAAAATTGAAACGGTGCTTAAGTTTCCAGTATACAAACATTTAATGGGAAATTCAAATCAAAACATGTTGCTAGTTTCCAATATCCAAACAAAATTAATGGAAAATATTTATATAATAGTATTACTTCATATTTAATAATCATTCAATTAGAAGGCAATTTGATTAGAATGGAAGAGAAAATTATAAAACATTATAATATTATATAAAATGAATCGACGCAAACTATTAAAAACGAAAAAATAATTATTACAATACATATATTTTCATTGGATGTGGAAACGACGGCAACTAATAGATGCAAGTGAAAAAACAAAATTGCATTTTGTTGTTAAACAAAATAATATTGTTTGGAGGAAGACTCTTTTTTAAGCAGTAAAATAAAAAATTCTATGAAATAATTTTTTATATTTTTGGTATGTCACTTTTAATTATTGAATGTATTTTTTTAGGTCTATTTTTTAAATTAGAACCGGGTCTCTTGTTTGATTGGGCCGGCCCTGTTATCATGTAAATTATCATGTAAATATTATCATGTAAATTATCATGTCCCAACTCAAGCTACATTTATATTCATCTATTTTTCTATTGAAGTCGGGATTTTTACATTTTTCACTGAAAATATAAAAAATCTTGTTCAAGGTCTTGGACGAAGGTATAATATTTTTATTTACATTTTGAAAATGGTATTTAAAATAAAAGTTTGCACTAATAATAGAATTTTGTTATTGATATTTTCATTTGCTAATTTTTTAAAGTTGTAAAAATATTTAATATAAATTTACCGATCTTGCTTAAAAAAGGAATCAAACACTTGTACATATAAATGTAGCTTACTTCTACTGTGAAAACTTGTGTGTGTTTATATAATCCATTATGTATGTCTAAACAATCCATTCTGATATAAGACAGGAAGAATGCTACTGTTTGGATCAGATTCTAATAAACAATACACTTTATGTTTTAGGAAGAGAAAAAAGGCTGTTGATCCAAGATGGGTTGCAATTCTTCTGCCGTCATCAAGAAGTCACGACCGCAGTTCTGAATAATACAGGGACGGAACCACCGGCTAAAATGCACGGTGAATCCATTGTTCTACGTAAACCGTCGGCATTGGTTTTTAAGGGCTATGTTGGACAACAATGCATCAGATGGAATTCTTCATAAAAATAGGTTATGTTTGTTAGTACACTCCAAAGGGATGCTTCAATGGGACTTAGAATTGGGAAAAAAAATTTAAATATCCATGTTTTAAAAAATAATTACCCAAAAAACCATATTTTGGGACAATTTATCAAAGTGTCTAGTTAAGCACTTAAGAAAATGTGGAAATGAATTAGAGAGAATATAGAATTTTTTATTTTTTTATTAGTTCTTTTTAAAAACAATAATATTTAGCCAAACCACAGTTAAATTCAAATTTAAATAATTAATTAATCCTTCATATTTCAAAAACTATTTTAATAAAAAAACCATTACACGTTTTCAAATATCAAATGAAAATTACACAAATGAAATTTCAAAAAATTTTACAAGCGAAAAATATTTAGCCACAATTCGTTCGTGTATATTATTGAATTTTTTTAAAAATATTTTTATAAATAATTTAATTATTATAGTTATTTAGCAATTTGTTAGATGATAAGTGATGAAGAACGATGATGTTTTAACGTGCATTGAAGGCTCAAAACGGATAAAATTAGTTTTTCATTTTTATTCAAATAAAGCCCTGCTCTTATGGTCCATTTTTGTAAGATTAATTACGTTAGAATTTCCATAAAATGCGATTTTTTTTTTTGCCTCAGTACCTCTATAAATGCATGATGTTCATTTCAAGAACAATCGATTTTCACGGTCATTTTAGTTTCTAGAGAAACAAATTTCAATATTTGTATAGCACTATAGAGCATCAGAATATAGATGAATCTTCTTTGAAAATCACATCAGGGAAATAGCAGTCAATGTATCGTAGTTTCTGCTAGCCAACGTTATGGCAGCATATAGTGTTTAGATCAGTGATCGACAATACTGGTCTGTAACTCTGTCTATTATTTTTTTCTTTTTTTGCCTTTTTTTTATTTTCTTTTGGAATGATATATTTGTTAGTGGTTGATTAGTTGATAGTTGATAAAAGATAGTTTTAGAGAGTTGTTTAGAAAGAAGGCTATGTCATTGATTTCTTGGATGATTGGTTACAATGTAGCAATTGCCTATTTATAGGCTCAAGTCACCAACCTCTCAATGGTGGTGAATGTTTCTACATTACATTAGTTCTTTCTAGAGTTTTCATGATATGTTATTATCATGATCAATATAGATTCTTCTACCTTTACCATACACTTATATATCTAGATTGTTCTACCATATTCATACAACTTATAGTTCTAGGATGTGCTATATTTTCATACATATTATATTTAAGAATACTCTAGAAATTTGTAGCAACTTCAATACTACTCCTTGATACAAATTTCTTTGACTCCAAGCATAGCTCGTAGATCTTCAAATCTTGGTCTCGGCAATGCTTTCGTGAATATGTCTGCAATTTGATCTTCTGTCCCGCAGTAGTCGAGTCTGATCTCCTTAGTTGCTTCAGCTTCTCTGATAAAGTGATACTTGATTGCTATGTGTTTTGTTCTACAGTGATGCAATGGATTTTTCGCCATTGCAATTGCTGATTTGTTGTCACAGTTGATATTAGTAGCATCATCTTGTTTTTCTCCCATGTCTTCGCGTATCCTGCGAAGCCATATAGCTTGACTCGTTGCTTCAGCAGCTGCCACGTACTCTGCTTCGGATGTTGATTGTGTAACAGTGGCTTGCTTCTTTGATGCCCAAGAAAAAATTCCTGATCCTAGGGAGAAAGCATAGCTATAGGTGCTCTTCATGTCATCTAGCGAACCTGCCCAATCACTGTTTGTGTAGCCAAGTAATTCTGAGTTGGTTTCGGTAGTCTACCATATACCTAACTCTTTGGTTCCTTGTAGATACCTCAAAATTCTTTTTCCTGCTCCAAAGTGTATTTGACTCGGGCTTTGCATGAATCTTGATAGAAGACTTGTAGCATACATTATATCTGGCCGTGTAGTTTGGGACTTGATGTAAAGTATAGGCTTACTCTTGCTCCTCCTGAATCCTCGATCCATGAAATATTGATCGATTCTACTATACCATGCACGAGGTGCTTGCTTCAAACCGTAGAGTGCTTTTCTTAGTCTTAACACTTTGCTTTCTTCACCTTCAGATATGAATCCTCGTGGCTGCTCCACATAGATCTCTTATTCAAGTACGCCATTAAGGAAGGCAGATTTGACATCTTGTTGATGGATACTCCATCCTTTTTGTGCTGCAAGAGCTATTAGAGCTCTTACGGTATCAAGACGAGCTACTGGTGCAAATGTCTCATTGTAGTCAATCCCAGGTTGTTGTGAGTAACCCTTAACTACTAGCCTCGCCTTGTGTTTCTGTATGGTGCCATCAGAGTTGAGATTTATCTTATAGACCCACTTAACCCCAATGATATCTTTTCCATGGGGACGATTTACTAACTCCCATGTGTTGTTTTTCTCGATCATCTTTATCTCTTCTTCCATTGCCTTGACCCATACTTCATGCTTTGACGCTTCTTCAAAACTTCCAGGTTCAAGTATGGCCATGTTACAGGTTTCATATATATCCACCAAGGATCTTACTCGTCTTGGAGTAGACTCTGGTGATGATAGTTCTTGTTCTTGCTCTTGTTGTTGTGGTGGAGGCGACAGAGGTTCACCTTATTCTTCTTCCTCAGGTTCTTCATCCTCGGGTTCTTCTTGAGGTAGTTGAGCTGGTATGAGGATGTTATTCTCCACTTTTTCTTCATCCCAATTCCAAGAAGTATTCTCATCAACTTCAACATCTCGACTGATGATGAGTTTTTTAGTTTGCAAGTTATAGACACGGTATCCTTTAGAGATTGTGCTATACCCCAGGAAGATACCTCGAATAGTCTTGTCTTCAAGCTTAGGCCTCTTCACGTCTGGAATATGAATGTAGCATATAGATCCAAAGACCCTTAGGTGCTTTGCTGATGGCTTCTTCCCGCTCCACGCTTCAATTGGACTCTTATCTTGTACTGCCTTAGTTGGACATCTACTGAGTATGTAAAAAGCAGTGTAGACTGCTTCAGCCCAGAATGTGTTAGGCATTCCCTTCTCCTTGAGCATCGATCTAGCCATCTCCATAACTGTGCGATTCTTTCTCTCAGACACACAATTTTGTTGAGGTGAATATGCGACTGTAAGTTGTCACTCTATGCCTTCATCCGCGCAAAATCTGTCAAACTCGCGAGAGGTTTACTCTTTGCCGCGATCACTTCTTAGTACTTTTATCCATTTTCCACTTTGATTTTCCGCAAGGGCCTTGAACTTTTTGAATACTACAAAGACTTCTGATTTTTCTTATAGGAAATAGACCCATGTCATTCTAGAGAAGTCATCAATAAAGAGAGTTGTTTAGAAAGAAGGCTATGTCATTGATTTCTTGGATGATTGTTTACAATGTAGCAATTGCCTATTTATAGGCTCAAGTCATTTGTTTCATCTGTTAATAGTGTAACTTTAAAGGTTATGCTTTGACGATGATTATTTATGCCCGTGAAAGGTGTAAAAATCATAAAATACTTATTTGTACGGTATGTTGTGTCGAATGAAATCACATCGCCAAAAAAAGAGTAATTTTTTCAACTAATTGCATAAGCCCAAAACACACATTTAAGCTTTCCTTCATTATCAGCCTCATAATCATTGAAAATGAAGGGTTCATCTCACAATTTCTTTTAAAATTATCAATAAACATATCTACATTAGAGTCTTTGATCAATTCTTTCAAATTTCTTGAATAATTTTTCAAATCTCGTTGTGTGCATCCTATATTTTCATAGCTCGCGACGTGCTCCTTTATTATTTGATAATATTTTGAAGTCCCCACATAACTATACCGCAAGAAAACAATATACTCTTATTAATACTGTTTACACTTTTGGCTGATGTTAGAAATTGTTTCTTTCTAGGTTGGACTAGTCCATGGGAATGACTATCATAAAATTTTGAGACTTCATATTTACCTTCAATAGTTCTCTTAAAAACAGTTTTTGCATTGCATCCTTCTCGTCTCAATTTTCTTTTTCTATATTTAGAAATATTATGTTCACTAATAAGCAATTCATGGGAGTCTATCTTTTTAGCCTCTTTAAAACCCTCATTTGAGCAGAGAAAATACTTCCACCTAACATCATTTTTATCTTTTATTTTAGACGAACTACGCACACTAAAATCAACCGTGTGTGCATAAATTTTGATAAAAAGTACTTCCTTCTATTAAAGTATCAAATATGTTACCAATCATAGGTTTGAGTTCATCATCATACACTGACTGCCATTGTCACTCCAGAACCTGTCACAAATGTCAGATATATGCCGACAAAGTACATGTACCTCCAGTCCCATTAAATGTCCTGATGGCTCCTTGGCCTTTTGCAATGTGGGGTATTGATATGATTGGAGAAATCAAGCCTACTGCCTCCAACGGACATCACTTTATTCTGGTCGCTATTGATTACTTCACCAAATGGGTAGAAGCAGCTTCGTTTGCTTCAGTCACCAAGAATGTTGTGGCCCTGTTTATCAAGCACAATCTCATTTGTCGGTATGGCATCCCTGAAAGGATCATCACAGACAATGGCACAAATTTAAACAACAGAATGATTACTGAACTATGCACGCAGTTCAGAATTAAATATCATAATTCCTCTCCATATCGACCAAAGAGGAATGGCACGGTGGAAGCTGCCAACAAGAACATCAAGAAGATCATACAAAAGATGACAGTAACCTACAAAGATTGGCATGAGATATTACCTTTTGCTCTTCATGGTTATCGCACATCAGCGCGTACTTCAACAGGGGCAACTCCATTCTCCTTAGTCTATGGTATGGAGGCGGTTCTTCCAATTGAAATTCAGATTCCTTCTCTAAGGATTATGAAAGAAGATGATCTAGATGAAGACGATTGGATTCAGACTCGGTTAGACCAGATAAACTTGATTGATGAAAAGAGGCTCGCGGCTATTTGTCATGGTCAGTTGTACCAAAAACGTATGATCAAAACCTTCAATAAGAAAGTCAAAAGTCAAGCATATCAAACCGGTGATTTGGTTGTCAAACGCATCATCTTACCACAAGGTGACCCCAGGGGCAAGTGGACTCCCACTTATGAGGGACCGTTTGTAATCAAGAAAGTATTCTCCGGCGGAGCCATGTTGCTTACCACTATGGATGACGAGGATTCCCCACACCCTCTAAATGCGGACATAGTCAAAAAGTACTCGCTTAAAGAAAAGCTCGCTACGTTGAAAACCTGAAAGGGCGACTTAGGCAAAAAAAATGAGCGTCTCGGTGGATTGAAAACCTGAAAGGGCGATCCAGGCAAAAGTTAGAGACTAAATAAATAATTATCCTGGTAGTTTGAAAACCTGAAAAGGCAGCCTAGGCAAAAGTTAGGGAATAAAGTGTACGACTATGTCCCGTTTGGCTACCTACTCACCTTCAAGGTTCAACACATCAAAGGCACCAATCAGTCCAATCACTTTCTTCCAACAAGTGAGGGATGAGATACTTGAAGACAGATTGGCAATAGCAGAGTTGAAACTTGACTGGATTGTTTTCACATAGCTATTTATAAGTACTTTTCAAAGTTTTATGACAATCTCCTACTACTAGGATTTTTGTCTGCTTGTACTAATCTGCCTATTATGGCTCTCTTTCAAAATCAATACAGTTCATGCTTAAAGTCAAAGTTTCCATTTTTTCTGTTTTGAATACGTAAACGTCCCAATGATAATTTTGAATGAACATATGCATATGAATATGATTGATGTTTATAAGAAAAATAGGAATAGCATCCAAGTAACATCCCAATCGTCTGGAAATCATCCCGAAACCGGCATCGGAAGAAAAGTTCCCCAACAGAAATACGTTTCTCAGCGAATTCATCAATGATATTTTTCTCTCCAACAAAGTGATTCGAGAAACCTTATTCCCCCAACAGGGCTGCTCAAAATCATTATCCCCAGAAGGTGTGATCCTCCACACCAAGGCTTGATCAAATAGTGCATCGGAGGATTACGCATCTTTCTTATTCCCATTCAAAGGGCATGAAAATCAGAACTTTCAAATTACCTTTATACCCAAGCAGTAGTCAAAGATCCCTCAACAGAGTACCCTGATCCGTAAAGAGGTTCCCCAGCCGAGTATACTCGAACAAGATAGCAAGAATCATCAACAATCACAATGCCTTCGTTTCCAAAATTGCAAGCATGGATTTATTTTCCCCAACCAGAAGTTTGATACGCTTTAAATTGCATAAGTCATACATCATACGCATATTCATACATGGCATATAATGTTTCATAATAAACACATACATAACATGCACGATTCTCATTTAGATTGAGAATCTCAACATACACATTACATGCATCATGACTTTGCATGTTACTAACTTGATTTTTTCACGCGGACGAATATCCTCAGCAAAGTTGTTCTCAACCACATGCGGTATTCTCTTGGATTCTATTCAGACAAGCATTCCTCTCAGATATAATCAAACCAAAGATTCATTCTGAAGAAATCTCTTTCCAAATCACCTATCAACTTCAAATCCTTAAGATCTAAAGCGGATACCTCAGACGGTTCCACAACGATCAACCTTAAGATCTAAAGCGGATACCTTAGACGGTTCCACAACGATCAACCTTCAAAGATCTATAGCTGATACCTCAGACGACTCCACAATGATTGACCTTCAAAGATCTAAAGCTGATACCTCAGACGGTTCCACAACGATCAACCTTCAAAGATCTAAAGCTGATACCTCAGACGGTTCCTCATAGATCAACTTTCAAAATCTAAAGCGGAAAAACTTTGGACAGTTCCGTAACGATCAGCCCATCTCAGGTAATGTTTCGATCTGCCAACAACATTTCTCAGACAACATTCAAATGCAATTTCCAACATCACTTCCGGTGGAGGTAAGTGCAAATTTCTAGGTATCTAAAATATTCAATCATCTTCTACCTTCAGATTCCAATCGGTCTCTTCAGGTTTAAGAAGATTGAATAGGGGTAACTGTTATACCCCAAAATTTGCTCGCATCTTTTACAAAAAGAAGGCAACAGACTTCTGTCTAAAAATTGGGAGTTTCATATAATCTTGGATTTTATTTCACAAATATCCTGATTTTATGAATACTCGGTTTTAAGAATTTTTCTTACACGGTATTTTGATTCGCTGTTGAATTTATTCTTACACAAACGCCAATTACAGTTTATCACTTCACAAACGCTGTTTATTTGAGATTTATTTGCAGATAAATAGTACTGACGCAATTGGTACAGAATTAAATTTTTGCAGGCACAGAGTCCGGGGATTCAGACTGTACTGGTAACAATTAAATTATTATTAGTTTTTGTTTCCCACTAATTTTTGTACTATATTATTATTATTTTCAAAAATCTCTTCTATTATTTTCAAAATCTCTTCCTTTCTTTTCAAATCTCTTTCTTTCAAAATCAAATCCTAACTTTATTCTATACATCTCTCTTTTCAAACCCTACCATACACTTTCTTTCAAATCCTATTACCACTCAAATTTTCCTTTTTTTGTACGGAAACACTTCATTCCCCAACGTCTCTATCCTTCTTTTCACTCTATAAATACCTCTCATTTTTTCCATAAATTATCACATCAAATTTCAACTCATTTCTCAAACTTATACCTCATATTAATTTTTTCTTCTTCCCCGGCAAAAAAATGGCAAAGTGGATGGATACGTGTTTTCTTATGGTCATCACTGTTTTGGTGGTGATCATGTCCTTTTTCTGTCTGCATAATCCTGAAAAATGCGGACCTGGGTTGCTTACACTCCCGATCATCTATATGTTGTTATTTATAGCATGGGTTTTTAATCGTCATTTTTAAAGTTTGTCGTATCTTTCACTTTCAAATAATGAACTGTTCATTTTATTTGTTGTACTGTTTATTATATTATGTAATATTTGTACTGTCAGTATTAAATGTCGTACTATCTGTCGTACTGTAGTTTAATTATCTAGATAATATTTTGTGTGTTTTCTGCCAGTTAAATATTTATTTTTCTGTGCATTAAATATTTTTCAAGGTTATTTCGGTAATTTCGTTCGAGTACGTTTTTTTTTTTTGTTTATTTATTATGTTTGTGTTTTTCTAACAACTCGTGTAAATACATTTTCACCATTAACACAACAAAAAAAAACAAAAAGAAAAAAATTAACTTTAACTGTTGAATTTTCACTTTAACTGTTACGTTAATGCCCGAACAGCCAGTTGACAGTCAAACCCGCTGACAGCACGATTCTCCGTGTTTTGCACCATCAATCAAGTCAATCTTTTGCATCTAAAAATTCCAAGATTTTTGTTCTAGAAGTCTTCTGATAATCACATGATCAGCAGAGACTCAGCACTGCACAAAAATCAGGTATGCTTCACTGTCTCCTACACGAACAGTCCCTAACTCTGGTTTTTGTTTTTTCAGGAGAACAAGTTTTTTGAGAACTCAAATGGATTTCATGGACCTCCATATGTCTCAAAGTACCACCAGACAAATTTTCAAACTTCAATTCGCTCAAACGCACAGTCAGCAGCTCAAACAGTCAACAGACGACTAGTTTGACCGAAAAGTCAACAGACAGTCAAAAATGAAATTTTTTGTCAACATCCATATTTTGTCAAAAGATTCATCATTTGATCAATGGTTGATCATAATTCATCAAGAAAAAATCAAAAATCAACAAAACCCTAAGTTTCAAAATTAGGGTTTTCTCCTAAAAAGTCAACTGAACTTTGATCGGCCATAACTCTCTCCTCGTTCATTCAAAAAATTCCAACCAAAGCTTGTTTTGAAGGAAATTCAATTATATTTCAAATGCAATTGATCCCATGGTCATTGGATTCACCATTTGAAAAATATGAGCTCAGACATTACAGGTCATTTTCAAAGTCAACAAAAAGTGGTTTTTTGTCAAATGCCATAACATCAAGATAACTTCTCCAAATGAAAAAAAGTTTCCAACGTAGCTTGTAGAGGACATCTTGAGGTTTCTAAAAAGTACATGAACTCCTTCATATGATCAAAATTGAGGGATTTATGCCTTGTTGAAGATGGCTATATTTTGGGAAAATGCATGAAACCAACATTGATCAAAAATGTTTTTTTTTCAAAAGGGGCAAGTTTTCATGATCCAAACATGATTCTAATGGTGCTAAGGCCTCCCACGACCAACCTAAGGCCCATAACATTTTTATTTCTTTTTTAGTTTAA
The DNA here is from genome assembly GCF_029867415.1 of Vicia villosa. NCBI lineage: Eukaryota > Viridiplantae > Streptophyta > Magnoliopsida > Fabales > Fabaceae > Vicia > Vicia villosa. Next base: position 158,515,487 of record NC_081183.1, read on the forward strand.
TTTTATTACCTTTAACATTAAATTAAAAAAAAAATGGTGCATGATCATTATCCAAAGCTTTGTCTCCTGTTTGAGTCATCAAGATAGCTTATTTTCTGCAACAAATAGAAGTACATAGCAGGCCTAGAGCAAGAGGGTAAAGAAAATTCAAAGCCATGGCCAAAGAATTCAAACTTTTTAATATTAAAGAATTCAAAGGTTCAAAGATCATCATTTCTTCTTAGCTTAAGTTTGAAGCTCATTCATTGCTTATAAATGAACTAGGACACTTCAGTAACATACACACACAATTTCAGAACCAAATCCATAGGTACCCTCGCGAAATATTTTTGTGTTGTTTTGCTTGCATTCCATTTGGTGTTGTGATCGGAAGGTCCTATAATAGTTCGGATAGAAGATGTGCATTTTTGACACTGACATGCAAAAGAAGTAGGAAATATAAACGTCCTCTCCAGTATTTGAAACGAGATGATACCGGTTCAAGAAAATGTGAATGTCCATTTAAGTTGCGTGGTTATTGGTTAACTAATAATAAATGGAGATTTAATGTGATAATTGGGAAACATAATCATGATTTATGTGAAAAATTAGTCGGTCATCCAATTGCATGCCGACTCTTGTTGGAAGACAAGGAATGTGTTTCGGACATGACATTGAATTTGGTACTTCCCGGAAATATCTCAAATATCAAGCAAGTGTTCAATAGGCGCTATCAATCCAAATTAGCGCTTAGGGGAATTAAAATGAAATGCAACACCTCTTAAAACTTCTAGATGATAACAATTACGTTTCTAGGCACAACAGGTTTAAGGAAAAAGTAACAATAAGATATATATATATATATATATATATATATATATATATATATATATATATATATATATATTGGACTCATCCTGATTCTATTTAATTATTCAATATGTTTCCAACTATTCTTATAATTGATTCAACATTTAAGACCAACAAATACAGGCTTCCATTGTTAGAAATTGTTGGTGTTACGTTGATTGAGAAGATGTATTATAATGGTATTTATTTCTAGAGTGCCAAAAAAGGACAATTTTGCATGGGCTTTAGAGGTTTTTCGGTCAATGTTAAAGTATGCAAGAGTACACTAAATTGAACAACATTGAAATAGAAAGAAAATAAGAAAAACTCAAAAGGGGTACCACCTATAGTTTTGGCTGGCGACAATTATTTCAGATCATTTTATTATATATGATATTTTGTTATTGTATTATGCTGTGGAATATAAGTATTTTGTAGTTTGTCCAAATATACAAGCATTCAATACAATTAGCTACTTCTGTTTGTGTTCTGTTTTTTTAATACAGGGGAAGTTTCCGAAGGTGCACCTCCGAAATAAAAAAAGGGTAATTTCGGAGTTATATCTTTAGTACATTCTCTATCAACAAATAAGGTTTGTATCGTCCATACTATCATTCCAATACTATAAATAAGCTCACTTGTCATATAGTTTCAAAGAAAAGCAAAAAAATCAGAATGAACATCAAACGACATGTTGGAAATGTTCACTTTACCGATAATACACCATCTTGAAAATTTAAGATCAACGAATACATCCCTCTTGAAGATCTGCAATACATATTGCAGAACCTTCTACCGTATGATGACAATCATAAAATTATGAAGATCAAGTACCGCTTGTCATCCATTGACAATGAAAGGAAGCCTGAGTTCATCAACCATGAGTTAAAAACGAGCACTGATTTACGGGCCATGTGAAATACTTTTACCCGTTTAGAATCAAAAGTTTTGATCAAGCTGGATGTGACCATTTCGAGATTGGTCGATGATATTATCATCAAGATGTTGTAACGTCTACCTGGATGTTGTAGTGTAATACTTGATCTATGTTAAAATCTCTTATGTATTGCTTATTTTATGATATTAATGGTATTTTGATTTTGTGAAGTTGGTGTATTTCAATTCTATTTTTCTGCATTCTATAAAGACATTATTCTGGAAACATACTGTCGGTTTGATATCAGAAATGTAACTCCGAAAAAGTTTGTGTTTTATTACATCTTGGTGCGTCCTAGAGATGTATCTCCAAACTCTAAAGACGTTTAAGTATTTTCGCGCGGTGCATTAGAAAAGCACAAGGTATGTTAAGAAATTCACAAAAATAAATTCAAGTTTATCTTTAAAAAAAAAAGCTTTTAGAAATTTTGGTTGGTACAAAACAAAAAACTCACTTCTTTTTAACCGAAAAACAAGAGAAAATTTTAAAGAAAGATATGTTCGATTTTATACATGAATCAACTCTATTCACACCCCTAATTTGAATTTTTTTGGACTAATATGTAAAAGAATCACACTACAAAATTTTAGTATTTTTAAAAGGGAAAAAAGGAAATGCATTGACAGTGTAAAGTATTTTAACACTGTCAACCAATGAGAGACATGCATCAGAATAAAGTCCATTTTTAATTTTAAAAAACTGTAATTACATGGCAAATTAAAGCATTTTGATTGGTTGTATGTGTAAAACTCATTTACACTGACAGTGCACTATCTTTAAACTCTTTTTAAAATAGTAACATTATGTCATGGTTCAGCGATGATTAAGTGAAAATATATAAAAAAAAAAAAATTGTTAAATATACATTTAAATTTTTTCTAATAAATGATATTTTAAAAAAAATTCTTAAGACATTTTAGTCGCATTTAAACGGTTGGAAATGAAAATTTAAACAATGAATAAATTCTACATGTTAAAAAATCATAAATTTTTAAGATTTGAGGTAAAAATAAAAATTGTATTTTTTACAGAAATGAGAAAATCGGAATTTTTACAAGCTGCAATCTTTTGTCACACAGGTAAACGGTAAAATGTGTTTCAATATAAATTAAAATTTTTGGTAAAATTGAATTAAATTTTTTTATATATAGACTAACTTTAAATGTTCAAAAATTAACTTAATTCATATAGATTAAAAGAATATTTCAATTATTTTACAACTGTTAAATAGATTGCTCGTTTCTCTAATAGAACACACCCATCATCAGTCACTAAGCACAATTTATGAAAATAGATAAAATTAGTTTTTACTTTTATTCAAATGAAGCCCCGGTCTTATGCTATCCTAGTTTTTAGGATAATAAAACCCTAGTCTCATGGCTTTTTTTTTTTAGGATCAATTCCGTCTGAGTTTCGCATGAAACTTGGCTTTTCTGTTTTGCAAAGGCTATAAAGGCTTTTCAATTTTTATAGCACTATAGAACATCAGATATTGATAGATCTGCTTTGAAAACCACCATGCTATCTTAGTTTTGTTATATTTGTGTTAAACACTATTTGCTGCGATTTATGATCGACAATACTTATCTGTGACTGTGTCGAGTAATATCAAATAGCGGCAGAAAAATAAATAATCATTGGAAGTATGTTTACTATTCCACTTAATTCTTCACTTTCTTATTAGTCATATATGTTTTGCAATGCTTGGTTGTTGTTTGTATGTTTTGCAATTCACGGTCCTTGCTTCTTGAGTCTAATTTATTTTCTTTATTAGGTGTGAAGTTTATCTATGGGAACACTACTAAGAAGTATAGTTTTCCCTTCAATAATTAACGCAATTGCATTGGATCCAGTTGAACACGTCTTCTATGGTGGGAATAGTGATGGAAAAATATTTATTGCTGCACTAAACACTGAAAGAATCGCTACTACTAATAATTATGGGAAGCATATCATTGTCTCATTTTCTAACCACGGGTTATCTTTTCTCCTCTTGCTTTTCAGATCTTGAACATATGACCTGTGATTTTCATTTCCCATGGCCATTTGGCATCTATTACTTTAGGCTTTTCTCTATTGATTGATTAACCGGTTGATTGCTTCGGACTAACTTCTTCATTTTAACAGCAAGATAGTTACTTGCTTAACATATGGCAAAGTTAGAGATTTCTTAAATTCTTGGTATATAACTAATATTCTTGTCGCTAGACAATAAATGGACTCAAGTAATCATACATTTAATTTACAAGCATCAACAAAAAAGCATGGAGCTTATTTACTCCTTCTAGAAATATTTGCAAATTCATGGGATGAAGATTTAGAAAAAAAAGTCTCTTATCAACCCCAGTGGTAGCAACGGATGTTTCATACCACAATTCTAATGTTATATTTAATCATATTAAGCAACTTCATATATTTTATCACTCTTTCTGTATTTTATTTTAACGGAATCGTCGTATATGGAGCAATGACACTTTAGATTTAAAACATGTCTGATTTAGAGTTATGTCACATCGACTTACAATTAATATCTACGTCAATAGTGTCTTTATTAACTAACTCTAATTGAGATTTAACCTATGTTGTTAATCTTGAGTAGCGACGCGACATGATCAACCCCATAATCGGAGCAGCGCCGAAGTGGGATCTGGCGTGGCCGCTATTAACAACATAGAATTTGATATCTTTTTTCATTATGTCTCAGCAAAGTTGTTCAGTTATGGCTTCTAAAGTGGGATAGAGAAACTTAAACACGATTACGAAAGGCCAATGGAGATAGATAAACAATGAAAGAAATGGATGAAAACTTGCATAAAATTGGTCTAAAGGAGCTATTAGACGATGGTTAAGCAAGAACCTTCGAAGAAGATCACAAATAAGACATACATGTTTTGTTTGTCCAACACGTTTTCAATTTGGAGGTAGATTTTTTATATCTCTAGCATCACAAGTTTTTCTTCGGCAAGTTAACTGTTTTTCTTTTATGGGTTTCTTACAAGATTGTGTTAATTTTTTCCTATAATTGAGAAGTCCTACTTATTTTTAATTCGATACTCTTGCGCGATCTATTTTGTCCAGAAAGTCCTATTTACAATGTCCACTAGAGGGAACGAATGCTTTTTCCGTTTTCCAATGAAAACATAAAAAACTTTGTTCAAGGTTTAGAACAAAGGTAAAATGTTTTACCTTACATGTGTGCAAATGATATTTTTTTAGTTCATGTTTATGAATTTAAACTTATCTAAAAATAAAACTTTGCACTAATAAAATTTTGTTATTGACATTTTGATGTGCTCATTCCTTATTATATGTGCACATGAAAACATCAATAACAAAATTCTATTATTAGTACAAACTTTTATTTTAAATACCATTTACACATGTAAGATAAAAATATTATACCTTTGTCCAAGACCCTGAAGAAAATTTTATATATTTCAATGAAAAATGCAAAAAGCAAGAGTCCACCTCCAGCGATGGAGATTTGGAAGAGGATTTTCCCCACAAATTATATTGGACTTTGATTACAGCTCGAGGGTTGATTTGGCAGTTTGCTGTTTAAATATCACAACACTACAATATTTATTGTCTTTGACAACACTCTTTTATCCAACTTGTAAAAAATTTAACCAAAAATAATATAGGGGACAATTTTTAAACTTTAACAATAAAATTTGTCTACCAAAATTAAGCATCCCTTATTCTATCTTTAGGGACGTTTATCTAATATTAATATAGTTCTAACAAAAATATACATTTATTTATTGTTTCTATTAGAATTAACTCTTCTAAATTTTTAGTGTTAAACTTTATTTCAATTTCCTTCCGGATAGTATAATGTAATTTAATTAATTTAATTTAATAATAAATAATATGATATATATTAATATATTTTGTTTTACATCTATGGTTTGTAGGTGGTCTTTTTGCGGAAGAATTACTTATCCAAATTTTTCTTTTTACGAGTTTATTAAGGATCCGTTGCTTTTTATCTCGTAATGTTAATTGGTTGTAATTTTCACTTTTTTTATCGGTTTTTTCCGTCTTTTCGTGTAATAGTTCTCCCTATTAATATATCTTGCTTACACAAAAAAAAAATTTTGTTTTCGTTCCAATTTCAATTATATAATATAACGACTTTTATCACAAATAAGTCATTCAAAATTAATATATATATATGAGAATGATATATTTATATGAGAAAATGAGAATAAATTACAGCCATTAGATCAATTTGTAAGATTGAGATTAACTCACAATCTTAAAAATGTCAGTTTCCTCAAAATTTACATGATTTCTTTCTCTTCATCCCGGAATTCACTCTTCCTTCTCCAATTTTATCTCTTCTCATATGAATCCATTTATTCATCTAATCAATTTTAATGGATTCTATGCGTTCTGTTTTAATATTAAAGTTACCCAATTTCAATTTGATACTAAAATAATAAACTTTGGAGCTTGATACCGTTAACTTTTGGAGTTTTATACTGCAACTTATGCTACTTATGCTGAAGTTTGTGCTAAAGGCCAATGTTGCTGTTATAGACTCTATTGTTCAGGGCTGCTGAGAGATACTTTTAATTTTCAGTCTTCAAATGTAGTTTTTATTAAGCGTAATTTAGTTGTTGTTGTTCATAGTTTAGTTAATTTATCAAAAATGTGTGGTAGTAACTTGGATGGGTCTGTCCCAACTCAAGCTAAATTTGCCTATGATGTAATCTTGTAATAAATTATCATGTAAATATTTCATCTATTTTTCTATTGAAATCGTGGATTGAGACTTTGAATTTACTAAGCAATTTTATGGGATTTTAATATCATTTGGCACAAGTTGATAATTATCTACTGTTATATTGGATTGAAAATGACAGTAGCTACATTTTGAGTGAAATTGGCATAATTTTGTAGCATCAAAGTTTATTGAGGAATCAATCACTTGTACATATAAATGTAGCTTACTTCTACTATGCAAAATTGTGTGAGTTTAGAGAATCCATTATCTATGTCTAAACAATCCATTCTTTGAGTCAAACTACATCTAGTCGACTGGGATACAAAGGGGCAAAACAGTTTGTTAAGCTCAAAAGCGCCGAGGGCCCTAGCTAGAAGAAAGCAAAGACCCACAAATTCAAACGAATCGGTAATATCACGCGAAGTGTGAAGTTTTAGAGGAAAATAGCATATGAATGGAGAACATATGGGGCCTTATAAAGGATAGTTATAAGAAGCGAATATGGAGTCCTAAGTGGATCGAGAAACCTCCACAAAGTAGTTTATTTTATGCACTATAAATAAAGAACTTGGTAAAAATTTTAAGAGGTTCAAAAATTTTACAAACGTCTACACGCTAAACACTTAGAGTACTCAAGCGACGATCGAAATAAGTCAAGCAAAAGCTATGTATGTAAGAACCACTTAATTTTTCTGCAAATTTTAATATCATGTCTTTTTCATTCAAACTTATTTGTTTTCCTTACAAGTTTTTGTTTTTCGTGAAGATTCGAGGACGTGTCGAACACATTATTTTACAAAGAAGACACTTAACACCTAGAAAAAACTCTTTGAAAATACAAGTGTTTTTCTGAGATTCACAGGTCGATCTCGCAAGTGACTTTTAAAAAGAGACCAGCGAAGTTTACTACTTTCCAAGGTAAACATTTGGATGACATTTTTGGTCCGAAACTTCCGAGCCCGGTCCGCTGCCTACTCATTGACGGATTTATATGAGAAACACCTATTTTCCCACCTCAATTTCAAATTTATTCTCTTACTACTTTGTAAAAAGAAATTACACTTAAAAGTTATATTATTTAAAAAACAGTACTACAATCATCCTAAAGTAAGTGTCTTAGTAATCACTTAAGAAAATGTGAAAATGAATGAGAGAGAATAGCGAATTTTTTTATTAGTAATCAATGTATTTTCATTATCATTAATATAAGTTTAGAGAAATTGTAAATTAAAAATATTAATTAAGGATATAATTAGAATATAAAATAAAAAATGCATTAAAACTAAAAGAAACACTTATTTATGAATAAATAATTTAAAAAATGTGACATTTGTTTGGGATAGAGGAAGTAACATTTAGTTAGTTCTTTTTAATTAACACCTTTTTACATAAAATAATTTAAATATTTTTAAAATCCATGTTTTGTAAAAATGTATTTCATATTTTTGAGTAAGGTTAAAAAAATTTAAATCTTTTTAAAAACAATAATATTTAGCCAAATCACAGTTAAATTAAAATTAAAACTATTAATTAATCCTTCATATGTCAAAAACTATTTTAATAAAAAAAAACCATTACACATTTTCAAATATCAAATGAAAATTACCCAAATGAAATTTAAAAAATTTACAAGCGAAAGTATTTAGCCATAGTTCATTCGTATATATCATTGAAATTTTTTACTTATTATTGTTATTTAGCAATTTGTTAGATGATAAGTGATGAAGAATGATGATGTATATGCATTAAAGGCTCAAGAGGTTTTTTTTTTAATAGATAATCCAATAAAAAGGAGTATAAGAGATACTCCACCCAAGTATAGACAAATCAACCCTCTATAGCAAAGGAGGGGATTGATGTTCCAATAAAAAAAGTTACAGACAAGCGAGATGTTACAGTAGGACGACATCCAATACCAGGACCTAGGCTCAAGTTAAAATTAAGAGCTTTCTTGCTGAACCAATTAAGCCTCTTGCTGCTAATCAAATGCACTTATCTAAATGGTGGATCTTTCTCAGGTCATATATACTTGTGGGAAGTCAGTTTTCATATTCATGCTTCTTTTTTTAAATTGGATTATTTTATTAAAATTAATTATTTGAGCTTATTTAATACCATAAATTGACACTACTTTGTATAAACGGATATAATTAGTTTTCTATATTTATTCAAATAAAGCCCTGGTCTTATGGTCTTATTTTTAAGGATTAGCTACGTTAGTACTTCTATAAATACTTGCATTGTTAACCTTCATGGCATGCACTATGGGAAGCATATGATTGATTCATTTTCTAACCACAGCTTATCTTTTCTCCTTTCATATTTCCTTTCCCTTTTAGCATCTACTATTTTTATGCTTTTTCTCTTTATTAATTATTTCATGCTAACTTCTTCAATTTAACAGCAAGGCAGTTACTTGCTTAACATATGGCAAAGTTGGAGATTTGCTAATTTCTGGGGTCTGGGGATGGAATAGTTCGTGTTTGGAACCCTAAAGGTATGACATTAACCTTAATGTTCTAGTTTATTCTAATATTTTTAAAACCAAATTGAAGATCGAATTGATAAAATCAGTGAGTCATGTTATTCAATTAGTTAAATAAATTCAACCACAATTAATCTGGATTGTTCTGTCTGATTGTTAAAATATTGAGTTATTTTCATTTTTATAAGCAAGCTTACAAAATCAAATTCATACCATTTTAATATTTATCTAGAAGAGTGAAGTTTACAAGTGTTGAACTTTAGATAACATGGCAAAATGATTTGTAGCATCATGTCCAAGGATAGTTTCTTGGACAACCATTAAAAGGAAAATGAATAGTTTAATATTGCTTATCCATTATTCACGTAGCAAATCAATAATATGGTTAATTATCAAAGTTCGATCTATTTTGTGGGAAGTCCTCTTCATAATGTCTATCATAAGAAAGGTATTTTTGTCTTTTGGCATTTCTCAATAGAAAACTACAAAATTTACTGCAAGATCTTGGATAAATGTAAAACGTTTATATCTTACATGTGTGCAAAGTGTATTTTTTTAGTTAATGATGGGCAATGTTAATTTATTTAAAGATTAAAGTTTGCACTAATAATAGCCATCAATCTTTAGTGAATTACATCGATTTCCATAATATTGTCTATCAAGTTAGGGTTTATAAATAACACATAAGTAATGAATATTACGTTTGTCATAGGAAGCAATATGACACACGAAATAATATCTTTGGCAAATAATAAGAGGTGTTCATTATGGAATCTAGCATATTATATGAGAGTAGTGCTATTTAGTACGAAACAATTTGAAGAAAAAATGCAAGAATGAGTATGTGTCACTATTTTAGTGGTAAATTTTAAATTAATTTTAAATTTAACTTCTTTTTTAATAGGGATCATGGGAGTTGTGGTGATAATGGATGATTGAGATCTATTCTTTCATTTCTTGTTTATTTATTTTCTTACTAATAAGCATTTTCCATTATATGAATACTTTTTGTTGTTTCCCAACGATATTGTTCTGTCTGTTGTATTCTCCTACTGACAAATATAATATTCCTCATTTGTATGTTATTTATAATTCCTAACTTTATAAACATGTTATGGAAATGTTAACGTGATTCACTAAAATAGTTAGAACAATCAAATATCATTTGAGATCATTTAGCAAGCGATGTTATATCATCCAATATTTCTCAAAATCATGACCTGTCACTACTAAAAATAAGACATTTGGTTATAAGATTTTACATCAGGTATGAAGATAATTGATGTGAAAAATATTTGTCAAAGGATTTTACATCTGATTTTATAACAATTTGATGTGAAAAAATTTTGATTTAGTGATTTTACATCAAACATTTAATTCCACTGATGGGAAAAATAATGCGGTGGCAGTTTCGTAATTAAAATGAAATTGTGTTATAAGGGATTTTACATCGGTCCATTAAGCAACCGATGGGAAATGTTTTGCTTCATGGGTCTTTATATCGGTTCCTTAATAAAACCGATGGGAAATGTCCAACAGCATGGGCCTTTACTTCGGTCCATCTAGAAACCGATGGGAAATCTCTCCAATTATTTCCCCTAAAACCCTAGCCTCCTTTCCAACACAATATTTCGTTTTTCTTCTTCTGCCGAAACGAACCAAACAAACCCGCAACCTCCTCCCTTCTCCGACGACCCTCCCTTCTCTGACGACCCTACCTCCGCCGACGACCACCATCCTGCCGTCACCACCCTTCTTCTCTTCAAACTCAGTCACATAACATTCCATAAATTATCCACACCATTTTATCAACCTTCATCTTCTACCAAACTCCATTAATAACAACATACAGTTCCATAACAGTTCAAAAAAAGTAAGAAAACGGATCGTACGCCTTTCCTTGAATCCGCAACCACCGGAAAACCCACTTCACCGGACCTCCCGCGAGTTGATAACTCGCCGGAGTCGCCGCTACAGGTCAGCCTTGCGCTTTGGTGTTTACGCTTTTCCCAATATCCTCGCGTTTTTCTCTACGTTGTGTTATGTATTTTCATTCTAATTTTGCTCTGTTATGCTTTTAACATGTAATGTGTAGTTAAGATAATATGTGTATATTATACACACACATTGATTTTCACCTATTGAATAATTAGATACCCACACATTGATTTTCACCTATTGAATAATTAGATAAGTTCCTGATTTTTTCGGTGTTCGTGCTTCATAGATACCCACACATTGATTTTCACATATTGAATAGATAAGTTCCTGATTTTTCCCCCGATAATATGTATTTATTAGTTAAATTAGTTATGAATGTGCATTTGATGGTCATGCTATGATGTTAAGCTGAGATCTTGAATTGCGGTTTGTGTTACGCTCTCAAGCTTGATATGGCAGTAAAATATGAGTAAATGTAGGCTATGCAGTTGTGATTATGGTTGTAAACCTGTTAATAGTATAATTGAGGATCACAGTTTAAAACTTAGATGAGAGGACTAATTTAAACAAGGAGTTTATTGCTTTGTAGCAACTTTAGATTTTTGAAGGTTCAGTTTAACTATATTTATTAGATTTTCATGTGACTTATGAACTTAATTGATTGAATTTGTTTGATAGAGCACTTCTTTCATGGTTGATTGTATAGCAATATGTCAGTTAATTTCCTTTTTTAAGTCATTTGGTCATTTGTTGGTTTTGGAGACAATTTGTTGATAACTAACTTAATACCTTTTCGGTGTAACTTGTAACTTCAATAACAAACTGAAAATACAGTGTTGATTCTCGCCTTTGTGAATGTAACTCTGTGTGATCGTAATAATATGACTTATTTATTGAGTTAACAATAAATCTAGTCCCACATATACACTACCTTATTCCGACAGAGTACTATAATTGTGATGCTACCTTTCCTATTTGGCAGATTCAAAAGTTTACTACACGGTTTCCATCAATCTATGAAGTACAATCATTCATTGCTGCTTTGAAGGTAACAGTTGCTTCTCATAATATAATAAATTGCCACAAAAATATTTAGAACCAGTGGTTGCGCTTATAAAACTATTTTATTTCATTGTCGAGTCTTGATTTTTTTGCTCCTTCCCAGGTGATCCTAAAAGATGACAAGGACCCTAAACCTTTAAATATTGACTTTGGTTCCGAAATTTCGTCTCAGTCAGAATTTATGTCAACAAACAAACACTCTTACAGGTATAAAAGAGCTTTGTGCCATAGGTAAGATTTTGGAGTGATGGGAGGATGTGACTTCGAGATACTAAGCTTTGATGAATCATTAATTGTCATTGTGTTTCTCTGTTTAATGCATAACCATTCACTGATCTGTTTTCAACTTTCATATACATCCTTTGTTCTTTTCTTTTCTGTTTTGTCCTTACTTTAATGTGGAGTAAACATAGGTTCTCATCACCAGATATGACTCCTCTAAAATGAGTAATATTAATCATTTACAGACAAATCATTTATAGACAAATCAATTTTTGATACTATTTGCATATAGATAATAAACCAGAGTGTGTTGAAATATCAATTTGTTCACTTCAACAGCAACTCACTTCAGTGGGTGAGCCACATCTCTCATCACTTATATTGAAGTATCAGTTGACATAATTCTAAAAGAGATTGGATGCATAATATTCTTTAGTGATTATTTGTTACTCCTAATATTCTTTTCCTTTGATGCAGAGATATATATGGAAGATTCTTCCTTCCAAGGTAGCAATCCCTCTCACTTATGGCTTCTTTTGTTGGTTAAATATGATGTGACATTTTATTGTCATTTATTGTCTTTTTTTTTTCTCACTTCGGTATTAGAGTAAAACTCGAATTGAAAGTTCTAAATTCTGAAAACTTCTTAATCTTCTTTAGCTTTAACTTGTATATAAGGTTTTTATGCTTCATGTAGTTTCATTGTATCTCTTAAGTGTGGAATTTTTTAGCCATGTTCCTCGCACATACTGATTATTAGTTGGTTATGTTAATAGCAATCTTCATGACCACGAGTGATAATCATTAAAAAAAGTGTACCATAACTATATATAAATGTCTTTCTTATGCCTCTCATGTTCCATCTTGTTCATATTCTTTCTCAAGTGACCATTTTTTATATGTATGACATAATTAATGTGTAACTATTTTGTAAATTATAGGTTTGGAGCTTGGCTTAGAACCTACACTTCCATATTTGAGTCCGCTACTAGTTGGAGAGAAGTTTCTAATTGGTGCAAATCTTGCATCTGCAGGAATTGGAATTCTCAATGATACTGAATTTCAGTTTGTAAGTGTCACATTAAACTATACTTCTAAAAAAAGTGTACCATAACATTAAACTCTCATTAATTAAGATTGTTTTGCAGTTGAATATAATTAGAATCTACAAACAGCTTAGGCTATTTCAAGCTATGAAGCACGGACACCCCGAATTTGACCCCGACACTGACACGGCGACACCGATAAAATTTTTAAAAAATAAATAAATTAAACGTAATCACAAGTGTCGATGGAAGTCTCCGATAGTGACACGGACAAAGACACGCCTGTTTTCAGAGGTGTCGGTGCTACATAGATTTCAAGTGTATCACAAAAGAGTAAGTGCACACATTGGTTCAGAAGGAGCAAGAAACTTAGTTAACATAGCACTTGTACTAATCACTGTTGGCGGCAATGATTTTGTCAACAATTATTATTTAGTCCTTTATTTAGCAAGATCTCGTCAATTTTCTCTCCCAGATTATGTTAGATATCTCATTTCCGAGCACCGCAATTTTTCCCCCAGATTATGTTAGATATCTCATTTCCAAGAATCGGTTTTTTCTCAGTTTTTTTTTGAATTTATTCGTTTCTTTTTTCTCAGTTTTTTTTTGAATTTATTCGTTTCTTTTTTGAATTTTTCCTCTATTTCGTTTTCTGGTGATTTTTGTTCTACAGGGAACTAAGTTTATAATAATAGACAAAAATATTGAGAGCAAGAGTGAAATGACTTACCTACGGCAAGGGGGTTATCGCCAGTTTATTGTTGAGGTATGCGTTTTTTATTACTGCTTTCGTTTCTATAAATTTGTCACGAATTGTTGTCACAAGAGCTGTAATTTGTTGTTATGACTGAGTTGCAATTCTGTTGTTGTAATTGATGTTGTTGCTGAATGTTGATTAGATTATGTTTTTGTTGAATATCTTCGAATCATTGTTGTTACAACTTTGATTTTGCACTTGTTACCGTTGCCGAGTCGTGTGCTGAAGCGATTGAATTGTTGCTGCAGGTGTTGCTTGAAGAATGAGAGCTTCTTGTGATGAAGGCTTGAACAAATCTTGTAAGTTACTCTTGCTTTCCCTTCCACTTGCTTTGTTGAAGAACACCTTTGAGTTGTTGTTACTAACAATTTTTGTAGGACTTTAACTCTAGTCATTAAATCTAGTCATTTACATGTGTAAATTTATCTTAACCTTCAGCTCTCCAAACTAACAATAACCAAATGATTCCAACTATCTAACGTCTCACATTAAATCTAGTCATTTACATGTGTTCTTCAACATATATTGGGGCTTTCATTTCTTATATGTTTTGGTTTTTTTAGTGATGGCAGTTTCGGCTTCATATTCTTCCATATTTGAAATTATTGAATTCATTATGCATGTACTTTTTTCCTGTAATTTGACTTCTGTCAATTGACTTCACAGGCTTCCCAATGACAGGCATGAATTCTTCTCGTGGATGCATGTTGGTATTTTAAGTGCGCTAAAGGACTTAAATGGTTGGATATTTGTTGCTTTGTTATTTTGTAGTAGTCCATTGTGTGTAAACTTTCTAATAATTTTGTACACTTGTGTATCCTAGATTAATACTTTTGTAAAATTTGAAGAATATATATTAACTATTTGGTGCAATGAAATTATATCCTTCACTGGTTAGAAAAATATGAAAATAGTGACCTAAATGTGGTCTGTGTGAAAAATGTGCAAAATAACAACCTAACTTTGGTCACAAAAATTATAGGTTAAAATAAGAAAAACAGCTATTATACGCTTACAAGCAGAACACATATTACATCGGGCAAAATGGAAAACCGATGTAAGAACTTATCTATTACATCAGGCAAAATGGAAAACCGATGTAAAAACTATCTATTACATCGGGCTGACAAGACGACCGATGTAAAATATGGCGTATATATTTTTTTATAAAAAAATTACATTATTTTTCACATCAGACCTCTGAATTCAACCGATGTCGTATGTTATTTTTTCACATCGGGCTAAGGCTTAGCCCGATGTAAAATGTCTCTGACTTATTACATCGCCTGGCTTTACATCGGGCTCAGACCCGATGTAAAAAGTACTTTTTGCCCGATGTAAAAAGTACTTTCTGCACTAGTGTGTGAGGTTGCCTCTTCAATTGCTCAAACATTGGACTTCAAAGTTGAATTTCAAGACTTTTGTAAATATAATGGATAAAATTATCTTAATGTATTTACAACTCTAAGAAAGGTTGAAGACTTCTAATGCATTTCAAGACTTTCTGAATATCGTTGTTCCGTCTCAAACCATAGGGTGAATTTTTCACTTAGAGAGAACAAAGTGTTTTTCACTATAAGTTACCCTTTTCTAATTAAGAACAAAAATAGAGAAGAATGTTAGACTGATCAGATTTGGATTCAAGTGTCACATATGCTGCTGAATTGATATCCAGATATTACTTTCATCAGGGTCACCTTTGTTAGGCTCTTATGTGAGGAACGTGATAAACATTTCATCTAAGCACTTAGTATCCACATCTCCTTGAATATGATATGTAATTTTCCAAATGTCACTTCTAAAATATATGCAATTTAGGTTTGTTGTCTCTTTAAGCAGTAATGTCTTGGTTATCTTTATGCAGTTAGTCTGTTCTCTCTCTTGGGCTTTTTCATTTTTGGTTGAATGATGACGGTAGTGTCACTCTACTATAAGTACATTGAAAATTAGATTCTATTAGTTTGATATAATATTCTTGTCAGAACTTGGCTAAACAATCCTCCCATGAGTCAGTCATCAATGTTGTGGTGCCTTGTCTTTCTTCCACGCTGTTGTCATGCTTTCTATTATGCCGTTGCCACGCTGTGCGTTTTCTTCGGCAAGTTTTAAGTGTTTTTCTTTTATGGGTTTTTTAGGAGGTTGTGTTAATTTTTTCTTATAATTGAGAAGTCCTACTTATTTGTAAATCAGTACTTTTGCTAGTAATGAAAACCCAATTTATTTTGTCTAGAAAGTCCTATATATTTACATTGTCCACTAGAGGGGACTGTTGCTTTTTGCCTTTTCCATTGAAAACATACAAAATTTTCTTCAAGGTTTAGGACAAAGATAAAATGTTTTATCTTACATGTGTGCAAATGATTTTTTTTAGTTCATGTTTGTAAATTTAAACTTATCTAAAGATAAAAGTTTGCAATAATGAAATTTTGTTATTGACATTTGATGTGTTCATTCCTTATAGTTGCAAAAATTTCAATATATATTTACTCATCATATTTGCAGAAGATTTGATATGCTACTTAGAGGTCTAGATGTTGAGAAATACACGGCGCATCCATTGCTCAACATCACGACCTCTAAGTTACATTTCAAGCCTTTTTTAAGCAAGATCGGTAAACTTATATTAAATATTTTTACAACTTTAAAAAATTAGCAAATGAAAATATCAATAACAAAATTCTATTATTAGTGCAAACTTTTATTTTAAATACCATTTTCAAATGTAAATAAAAATATTATACCTTTGTCCAAGACCTTGAACAAGATTTTGTATATTTTCAATGAAAAATGTAAAAAGCCAGAGTCCGCCTCTAGTGGTGGAGATTGTCAAGAGGATTTTCCACACAAATTAGATTGGACTTTGATTACAGCCAGAGGGTTGATTTGGCAATTTGCTATTTAAATATCACAACACTACTATAATTATTGTCTTTGACAACACTCTTTTATCCTACATGTAAAAAATGTAACCTAAAATAATATATAGGACAACTTTATCTTATTGTTGCCTATGGTAGATTTATAGTTCATGACAGATTTAATTCGCCTTTTTGGGAAGCACCGTGGTTGGATGACAAAGCTCTAAAAGAGGTATTTCCGAATTTATTTATTGCCTCTAGTCTTAAAAATGTGTCGGTAGCCGCTATGGGAGGATGGGTTAATGGAGTGTGGCAATGGGGAGATTTTGGAATCTCCGGTTCCATTGAGGGGAATAACGGTTTTGATACGAATATCTTGTCTTTGAGGGGGTGTTTGGCGGAGTTTGATGGTTGGAAGGAAGGAAAAGATGAAGTTGTGTGGAGGGGAAATCCGGAAAAGGTTTTTTCGGTAGCTTCTTTTTATGCTTTTTATGAGAATTTACGCATTCCGTTTGGTCCTTCAAATAGACATGAGGAAGCTTTTGGTATTTTGTGGAAGATGGAAGTTCCGTTTAAGATAAAGGCTTTTGGGTGGAGATTACTTCATAATAGGCTACCTATGAAAGATCTTTTGGAGAGGAGAGGTATGTCTTTTCCTTTGAATGAATTAAAATGTACATTTTGTGAGTATGGTGTGGAAAGTAGAAATCACTATTTTTTTGATTGTTGGGTGGTAAAGTATATTTGGAGAGAGATAGCTTCTTGGGTGGGTAAAGAAGATAATGTAGAGGAGGAGTGTTTGTCGTCTTTTATGGAATGGCACTCTTATTTTTATAGGAAGAAAGCGCATGGTAGGAAATTGAATGTGGTTTGGATGGCTATAACTTGGATTTTGTGGTCGGTTAGGAACGGTTGGTGCTTTCGTAAGGAGCCTTGGAATGTGAATAATATTGTTTGGAACATTAAGATATTGGTTTGGAAGTGGTCGTTTTGTGGGAAAATTACTTATCCCTATTACTCTTTTTACGAGTTTTGTATGGATCCTATATACTTCCTCTCGTAATTGTAATTGGTTTGTAATTTCTCTCTTTTTTGTCGGCGCTTTCGATTTTCTTTATAAAGGTTTCGAGAACCCTTTGTTCTCGCATCAATGATATCTCTTGCTTTCTAAAAAAAAGAAGTTGTCTAGCAGCAGGTTATAAGCATCCCTTATTCTAACTTTTGGGATGTTTATCTAATGCTAATATAACACATACCAATTGTAATAGGAAATATTACACATACCAATTGTAACTTTTATGAGTTTTGTAAAAATCCTTTGTTTTATATCTCTTAGGTTTCATTTGGTGTGTAATTTTTCTTTTCCGATTTGTCTTATCGGATCTCTTTTGTAACCGGGTTTGAGAATTTCTATTCTCTTTTTAATGAAACTTGCTTACAAAAACAAAAAAAAAAAATATTTTGGGTTAAACTTTATTTCAGTTTTCTTCCCAATAGTATAATATAATATAATTATTTTAACTTATTAATAAATAATATAATATATATTAATATATTTTGTTTTCTTTCCAATTCTAATTATATAATATAACCACTTTTAATTATAAATAAGTCATTCTATATATATATATATACATATATATATATATATATATATATATATATATATATATATATATATATATATAACCAGTTTGTATTTGTAAGGTGATTTGTTTCTATATGGGGGAAGATCTTGGAACGGAGAATCAGGAGAAGAATATGGAGTGAGGATGCGGCGGCGATCAACAATCGACTTCGCGGAGCATCGACGAGATTGATTTCAGAGTGAAACTTCGATGATTGAAAATGGAAGAAAGGAATATGAAGTGAAATACAGTCTTTGTTTGTCATCGTCCTATATTATTGTTGCCGCCAACACAGTTGAATCGTGTTCATATGTCTTTACGCCCGCGTTTCATGATTCATTCTCCCGTTAAGATTGGTTGGGTTTTAATGGATCCTACGCGTTCTATTTTAATATTAAATTTACCCTATTTCAATTTGATACTAAAATAATAAACTTTGGAGCTTGATACTGTTAACTTTGGAGTTTTATACGGTTACTAATGTTGAAGTTGATGTTAATTTTATCAACTCAAAGGCCAATGTTGCTGTTATAGACTATATTGTTCCGGGCTGCTGATAGATACTTTTAATTTTTCAGTCTTCAAATGTAGTTTTTATTAAGCATAATTTAGTTGTTGTTGTTGTTCATAGTTTAGTTTTTATTAAACAACAAATTGAGGCGAAGAGTCTTCTTTCGAAATAGCAACTTTAAGTGGCTAGTCCCCAAGCTGAACCAAAATTTTATACTGACCTGTCTCAAACTAATGAGACCTTTTAATCTTGGCTAATCTTACAAAACGAGACAGGGTAACCAAGAGATTTTATATCGGGCCTATGTCAAACCTTAGCAACCTTTCAAATCATGTCAACCATACGAACCGATTTAAGGTTTTATTAAGAATAACCACAAATCAACTTGAGATTTTAAAACTGGGTTGATCTCGAACCGATGAAATCTTTTGAACCGGCTGAGCTGTCGAACTAAACTAGTAACTTAGTAACTAAATCCCCAAACTAAAGCTTTAAAGAGTTTAGCTTCGAACCCAAATAAACAATTCCTAATTAGCTACATTACTCAATGAAGATCAAAATTTTCCTTGGTGAATTTACAATACTACCCTTTAAAAATTACATAAACGCTTCACTTGCAAAAGACCTTTCTTGAAAGCACTATGACTAAATCTTTTATTGAGAGAACGAGAGAAATATTTTTTGAGAGCAAGTGAGACATGGCAATGAATTATAGTAGTTTATTGGTTGAAGATACCTAACTAAATTCAAGGGTAAGAGAGTGTTCACATTTTTAAATAATAATATTAAGTCATGGTTCAACGATAATTAAATGAAATATTTAAAATTAATACCATTCCGCATATTTCAAAATAATATTTTATAAATATTTAAAAAAATAATATTGTTAAAAATGGATTAAAATTTTTTCTAAGCGGAGTGTTTGTTTGATGGATTCAAATAGGATTTCTAGGAATGTGAGGTTGGGAACCTTATATTTCTATGTTTGTTTGAAGTTTTAACAAAATATTCCTAGGTATATTTTATTCCTTGGAATATCATTTACTCGTAGAATTTAAAAAAAAATTCTCATGTCAAAAGATGAGAATCTTACATTTCCATAGGAATAAAAAGTAACCAACTATAACTATCCACTTATAAATTATTTCAGCACTTTTATATTTATATTTAAATTTTTTAAATTATAAATAAAATAAAATTTCAAAATATTCCTAGGAACCTAAATAAATTGCCTAACAAATTGATGGGAATTATATTCCAACAATAACATTCATAAGAATAACATTTCTGTAAATTTAATCCTCGAAACAAACACACCCTAATAAATAAATTTTTTAAAAAAATTGTAAAGACATTATAGTCACATTTGAACGGTTAGAAATGAAAATTTAAATAATAAATTAATCCTACATGATAAAAAATTAATTTTTCGTTTTGAATATTTTACATCAATGAGAAAATCAGAAATTTTACAAGCTTGAATATTTTATCAAAGTTAAACCTTAAAACCGTGTTCAAAAACTGACTTAATTCATATAGATTAAAAGAATATTTTCAACGGGTGTATGTCGGATATAATCCCTTTTTTTAGAATTGGCTTCTTTCTTTTTACAACTTAGGGAAGTATCCCTTATATTCTCTTTTCTAATTTCATTGCCTCTTTAAAAAAAAAATGATTTTACAGCTGTTAGCTAGATTGCTCGTTTCTCTAATAGAACAAACCCATCATCACTCACTAAACACAATTTTTTGGTTGTTCATATTCATGCTTCTTTTTCAAATTGGATTATTTTATTCAAATTAATTATTTTCATAAATTGACAATACTTTTTCAAATTGGATAAAATTAGTTTTTCATTTTTTTTCAAATAAAGCCCTGGTCTTGTGCTGCCCTGATTTTTAGGATAATAAAGCCCTAGTCTTATGGCTTTTCTATTTTTTAGGATTAATTGCGTCAGAATTTCCATGAAACATAGCTTTTCTATTTTGCTTCACTCGGTGTAAAAAGGCTATAAATGCCTGATGTTCATTTCAAGAACAATTCAATTCGCTTATAATACACTAGAGTAATTTGACTCTCTGCCATGGACTGCCATCCGCCATCAACAATATTAACTGTGTCTTTTATTTTTTTTCTTCTTATTTTCTTTTGGAATAATATATTGCCTAGGTTCTCGTATTGTTAACCATCATGGCATGTTATCGGAGAATCCGAAAATATTTACTAATATAGTTGTTTAGAGCACACCATGCGTGTAACTGATACTGCTGCGATCGGTTATGGAGGGTGCAATGCAGTTATAGTCTCATAGTCTCAGCATCAGACGATCCTACGTGTAAGTTCGTTTTACTCTTTTTATTGCTAAAAAATATATAATCAATGGAAGTATGTTTACTATTATGGAGGGTGCAATGCAGTTATAAGGTTTGTTTTACTCTTATAGTTGAATGTTTTAGTTATTTATGATTACTTTGAACTTTCACTTATTGAAGCTTTCATATATATATATATATATATATATATATATATATATATATATATATATATATATATATATATATAAAGAGCAGTTTTGTCAATTGTTAATTGTGGATCACGATCACATAAATAGTGGGTTGTTCAAATTATGATAAGGATCAGACAGAGCTATAACACGTTATTTGATAATATTTGTAATAAATAATGTATTGGTGAAAGGGAACAATAGTAATTTATTCAAATTTCACTATGCTATAGTGCTATAGCCGCTATTTAACAATACTGCATATCATTGTCTCATTTTCCAACCACACATGTTATCTTTTCTCCTATTATTTTCCAGATCTTGAACATATGACATGTTAATGTCCTCTTTTTTATTTTTCCTTTCCCATTTGGCATCAATTGTTTTTATGCTTTTCTCTCTATTGATTGATTAACCGGTTGATTGTTTCTAACTTCTTCATTTTAACAGCATGATAGTTACTTGCTTATCATATGGCAAAGCTGGAGATTTCTTAATTTCTTGGTCTATAAATAATATTGTTATCACTATAAAAGAAATTGATTCAAGTAATCATACTAATAATTTACAAGCATCATCAAAAAAGCATGGAGCTTATTTACTCCCTCTACAAAAATTTGCAAAATCTTAGGATGAAGAATCAGAAGAAAAGACTCTTATCAACCTAGATGGTAGCAAGGGATGCATGGATGTTTCATACCACAATTCTGATGTTATATCTAATCACATTAAGCAACTTCAGGTTAGTATATCCATGTTTTTTTTAGTAAGCAAGATATCATTAAAGGGAGAACTAAGGGTTCTCCAACCCACTTACAAAAGAAACGGGATAAACCCGACAAAAAAAGAAAATTACACACCAATTACAATCACGAGAGATAATACAAAGGATTCATACTAAACACATAGAATGAATAATTGGGATGTGTAATTTTTCCGCAAAACGACCATTTCCACACCAAGAGCTTGATATTCCAAACGGCGTTGTTCACATTCCAAGGCTCCTTCCGGAAACACGAACCGTTTCTAATCAACCATATAGTCCAAGTAGTAGCTAACCAAACACTACCCGACTTTCTATCCTTTACCTTTAGACTACGAAAAAAATGGTACCAGTCCATAAAATTTGGCCGGCACTCGTCTTCTATATTAACCCCTTTACCCACCCAAAAAGCTATCTCCCTCCAAATATTTTTAACCACCAAACAACCAAAAAATATATGATTACTACTTTCCGAACAATATCCATCACTGAAACGTGACTGTTGCTTTTTTGCATTTTCATTGAAAAGGTAAACAAACTTTCTTCGAGGTTCCAGACAAAGATAAAATATTTTTATTTTACATGTGTAAAAATGATTTTTGCGATTTTTTTTAGTTCATGTTTGTTGGTTTAAACTTATCTAAAGACAAAAGTTTGCATTAATAAAATTTTGTTTTCGACATTTTGACGTGTTCATTCCTTTAAGTTGTACAAAGTTTAATATAATTTTCCTCATCATATTTGCAGGAGGTCTGATGTGAGGTCGAGATGTTGAGTAATACATGGAACATCCATTACTCAACATCACGATCTCTAAGTTGCATTTCAGGCCTTTTGTAAGCATGATGGAAGAACTTATATTGATTTTTTTAAAAAAACTTTAATTAATGAGCACATGAAAACTTCAATAACAAAATTTTATTAAACCTGACAAATATGAAATAAAAAATATCGTGTTTTATCTTTGTCCAAGACCTTAAAGAAAATTTTATAGTTTTCAGTGAGAAATGGAAAAAGCAAGAGTCCAATTCCAGTGATTGACATTGTGAGGAAGATTTTCCAGACAAATTAGATCGGACTTTGATTACCGCCAGAGTGTTGATTTGGCTTATTTGCTATTTTTAAGATCACTATATTATAATATTTATTGTGTCTGGCAACACTCTTTTATCCAACATGTAAAAAATATAACATAAAATTAGTATAGACATCAATTTATGACTGCTACCAGATATATATTCGCTATTTCGTGAGTCTATGCCCTAAAATAATTCTTCTAAACTTTTTTTCGATAACCTTTATTTTAGGTTGCTCCAAATAGTATAATGTAATATAAACTTAAAGATAGTGTTACGAATAAACTTTAACGCCATATTAATTAATATAATATTAATATTATATTAAAGAAACATAGTAAAAAATTAAAGTATATTATTTTTAACTTTTTGTTTTCCATCAGGGATTTTATTTTTCTTTTTTTAATGTTTCTTTTCTCATCATTAATGTAAAAGTTATACGATCATTAATTTAAAAGATAGAGGTACGAATAATCCTCTTTTATTGGAAAAACAATTCAAATTTGATATACCTCTTTCAATTTTCAGTCACTCCTTGTTAATCCTCAAAGTTCTCAAGGAAATGATATACCTCTGTCAAACACTTGTTTAGATGAATAGTCAAATATGTAAAGTAACTTCAAGCCATCAGAAAAATCGGATATCCTTCCCGTGACCAAACAACCAGATGGAATTTTCAGACGAGTTAGCTAATTAGTAAAAGAAATCACACTACAAAATTTTAATTTTTTAAATAGTAATATTAAGTCATAGTTCCGCCATGATTAAATGAAAATATTCAAAATAAACACCATTCTACATATTTTAAAAATATATTTTTCAATTATTTTAAAAAATAATTTTGTTAAAAATACATTGAAGATTTTTCTTATAAATAAAATTTTTTAGTCATATTTGAAGAGTTGAAAATGAAAATTTACATAATAAATAATCCAACGTGTTTAAAAATCATATTTTCAATTTAATAAAATTATTCTGCAAGTTAAGATATGACGTAAAAATTAAATTTGGTCTCCTTTTGCCTTTTATTTTCTTTTGGAATACTATATTGCTTAGGTTATCGTATTGTTA
This sequence comes from Vicia villosa, assembly GCF_029867415.1. Taxonomy (NCBI): domain Eukaryota; kingdom Viridiplantae; phylum Streptophyta; class Magnoliopsida; order Fabales; family Fabaceae; genus Vicia; species Vicia villosa. Next base: position 158,539,908 of record NC_081183.1, read on the forward strand.
ACCATCATGGCATGTTATATTGGTTCAGACTATTTGATGCAAGGTACACTTGCTGATCTCCACTTTCCATTAAATTCATCTTGAATCTTGAACTGACTTAGACGTTGGAGTTCTAACATTGCATGTCTTATTTGACATGTGACTATACACACGGGAGGGGCTGAACCGAGATTTTAAGTGGGCTCATCTCAAACATGGGAGAGATTTTAGTCTGGGCTAAACTTACGAACCGAGACAGTGTTTTAACAGGCTAACCAAGAATCTATGAGATTTTTAAATTGGGCACAGCTTACAAACCAATTTAAGGATTATAAAGGATAGCCACGAACCAACTTAAGATTTTAATACCAAGATGATCTCACACTTGATTTTGTAATTGGATCAACACCATTCTTTAGTCTTCTCACCCGTCTGTATCCATTAATGATAAACTGCGGGGATTATATTAATAAAAACCTCTAGGTTACAAAAATGATAGAGAGAGAACCTTTAACCTCTCTCTAACCTAGTTTTTGTCTTTTTGCCATTTTTTCTCGAATGGCCCGGTGTTCTCAGGAAGAGAGTGATGGGTGGAGGAAGGTAGGGAGGAGGAAAAGGAGAAACTCTGGGTCAGGTTATTGGGATGTTGCCGGTAGAGGTGTGGGAAGGTTAGAGGGTGTTTCAACTACTTTCTTAACTGAATTTGGTGAAAAGTGGAAGGCTAGAGACCTTTTCTTTGAGTTAAAAGAGTTGGGAGACCTAGAGGAGGTGGTTGTCTCCCCCAGAAGAGATAGAAGGGGGAGGAGATTTGGTTTTGCTCGCTGTAAAGTTAGATAACATGGTTTTAGTTAGATAACATGGTTTTGGAAGGGAGGAAATTATATGCGAACTTGCCGAGGTTCCAGAGGCTTGCTAGGGTGCAAGAGAAGGTGCGTGGGAGTAAGGAGGTTGGATGTGTGTCTTATGTCGGGGAGAAGGGTGAGAGGTGTTTCAGAAGAGGCAATGTTTGTTTGGTTGACAACAGGTCCTTTAAGGAGGTTATGCTCAATGGGCATAAAGGAGGGACAAAGGAGGAAGAGGTGTTCAAACCGTTGTGGTTCAGAACCGAGAAAGAAGAGTTAAGAAGATATGAACAGGCTTATATTGGGTAAGTGAAGGATCCAGGGGTAGCTTTGTCCCTGAAGCAGCTTTTTATGGATGAAGGTATCTTTACTATTAGGGTCACTATTCTGGGACCTAATATGTGCATTCTGGAAGACCTGGTTAAAGGTGAAGTGGAGAGCTTTGTGGAAGAAAGGAAGAACTGGTGGGAGAATTGGTTTCTCAGCATTCGACCATGGAAACCAACTGACATGGATTTGGAGAGAATCTTATGGCTAAGAGTGATGGGGACACCTTGCCATGCATGGGGTGTGAGTTTCTTCAAGTTCATAGCCAACCAAAGAAAATCTTATGGCACGATGACATGGATTAATTCCGTCTGAATTTCCATGAAACTTTTCTTTTCTGTTTTGCAAAGGCTATAAAGGCTTTTCGATTTTTATAGCACTATAGAACATCGGATATTGATAGATCTGCTTTGAAAACCACAATGCTATCTTAGTTTTGCTATATTTGTGTTAAACACTATTTGCTGGGATTTATGATCGACAATACTGATTTGTGACTGTGTCGAGTAATATCAAATAGCGGCGCCATGGCTGCTATGGTGGATATACATGGCGGTTTTGGGACTCACCCCAATGGTAAATATTAGTGGTGGGAGCAATGCAGTTATAGTCTCAGCGTCAGACCATCGGACGTGTAGGTTTATTTTACTCTTTTTGTTGCAGAAAAATAGATAATCATTGGAAGTATGTTTACTATTCTACTTAATTCCTCACTATCTTATTAGTCATATATGTTTTGCAATGCTTGGTTGTTGTTTGTATGTTTTGCAATTCACGGTCCTTGCTTCTTGAGTCTAATTTATTTTCTTTTTTAGGTATGGAGCTTATCTAGGGGAACACTACTAAGAAGTATAGTTTTCCCTTCAATAATTAACGCAATTGCATTGGATCCAGTTGAACACGTCTTCTATGGTGGGAGTAGTGATGGAAAATATTTATTGCTGCACTCAACACTTGAAAGAATCGCTAATACTAATAATTATGGGAAGTATATCATTGTCTCATTTTCTAACCACATGTTATCTTTTCTCCTCTTACTTTTCAGATCTTGTCTCATTTGGCATCTATTATTTTTATGCTTTTCTCTATTGATTGATTAACCGGTTGATTGCTTCGGACTAACTTCTTCATTTTATCGGCAAGATATTTACTTGCTTAACATATGGCAAAGTTGGAGATTTCTTAAATTCTTGGTCTATAACTAATATTCTTGTCGCTAGACAAGAAATTGACTCAAGTAATCATACATTTAATTTACAAGCATCAACAATAAAGCATTGAGCTTATTTACTCCTTCTAGAAATATTTGCAAATTCATGGGATGAAGATTTAGAAAAAAAAGACTCTTATCAACCCAAGTGGTAGCAACGGATGTTTCATACCACAATTCTAATGTTATGTCTAATCATATTAAGCAACTTCATATATTTATCACTCTTTCTGAGATTTAAAACATGTCTGATTTAGACTTATGTCACATCGACTTACAATTAATATCTATGTCAATAATGTCTTTATTAACTAATTCTAATTGTGATTTAACCTATGTTGTTAATCTTGAGTAGCGATGCGACATGATCAACCCCATAATCGGAGCAGCGCCGAAGTGGGATCCGGCGTGGCCGCTATTAACAACATAGAATTTGATATCTTTTTTCATTATGTCTCAGCAAAGTTGTTCAGTTACGGCTTCTAAAATCGGGATAGAGAAACTTAAACACGATTACGAAAGGCCAATGGATATGGATAAACAATGAAAGAAATGGATGAAAACTTGCATAAAATTGGTCTAAAGGAGCTATTAGACGATGGTCAAGCAAGAACCTTCGAAGAAGATCACAAATAAGACATACATGTTTTGTTTGCCAAACACGTTTTCAATTTGGAGGTAGATTTTTTATATCTCTAGCATCACAAGTTTTTCTTCGGCAAGTTAACTGTTTTTCTTTTATGGCTTTCTTACAAGATTGTGTTAATTTTTTCCTATAATTGAGAAGTCCTACTTATTTGTAATTCGATACTCTTGCTATTAATGAAAACCCGGTCTATTTTGTCCAGAAAGTCCTATTTACAATGTCCACTAGAGGGGACGAATGCTTTTTTCCGTTTTCCATTGAAAACATAAAAAACTTTGTTCAAGGTTTAGAACAAAGGTAAAATGTTTTACCTTACATGTGTGCAAATGATATTTTTTTAGTTCATGTTTATAAATTTAAACTTATCTAAAAATAAAACTTTGCACTAATGAAATTTTGTTATTGACATTTTGATGTGCTCATTCCTTATTATATGTGCACATGAAAACATCAATAACAAAATTCTATTATTAGTACAAACTTTTATTTTAAATACCATTTACACATGTAAGATAAAAATATTATACCTTTGTCCAAGACCCTGAAGAAAATTTTATATATTTCAATGAAAAATGCAAAAAGCAAGAGTCCACCTCCAACGATGGAGATTGGGAAGAGGATTTTCCCCACAAATTATATTGGACTTTGATTACAGCTAGAGGGTTGATTTGGCAGTTTGCTGTTTAAATATCAAAACACTACAATATTTATTGTCTTTGACAACACTCTTTTATCCAACATGTAAAAAAATGTAACCAAAAATAATATAGGGGACAATTTTTAAACTTTAACAATAAAATTTGTCTAGCAATAGGTTATAAGCATCCCTTATTCTATCTTTAGGGACGTTTATCTAATATTGATATAGTTCTAACAAAAATATACATTTATTTATTGTTGCTATTAGAATTAACTCTTCTAAATTTTTAGTGTTAAACTTTATTTCAGTTTCCTTCCGGATAGTATAATGTAATTTAATTTAATAATAAATAATATAATATATATTAATATATTTTGTTTTACATAGAGACTATGGTTTGTAGGTGGTCTTTTTGCGGCAAAATTACTTATCCAAATTTTTCTTTTTAGGAGTTTATTAAGGATCTGTTGCTTTTTATCTCGTAATGTTAATTGGTTGTAATTTTCACTTTTTTTTCGGGTTTTCCCGTCTTTTCGCGTAATAGTTCTCCCTATTAATATATCTTGCTTACACAAGAAAAAATTTTTGTTTTCGTTCCAATTTCAATTATATAATATAACGACTTTTATCACAAATAAGTCATTCAAATTTAATATATATATATATATATATATATATATATATATATATATATATATATATGAGAATGGTATATTTATATGAGAAAATGAGAATAAATTACAGCCATTAGATCAATTTGTAAGATTGAGATTAACTCACAATCTTAAAAATATCAGTTTCCTCAAAATTTACATGATTTCTCTCTCTTCATCCCGGAATTCACTCTTCCTTCTCCAATTTTATCTCTTCTCATATGAATCACTTTGTTCATCTAATCAATTTTAATGGATTCTATACGTTCTGTTTTAATATTAAAGTTACCCAATTTCAATTTGATACTAAAATAATAAACTTTGGAGCTTGATACCGTTAACTTTTGGAGTTTTATACTGCTACTTATGCTACTTATGCTGAAGTTTGTGTTAAAGGCCAATGTTGCTGTTATAGACTGTATTGTTCAGGGCTGCTGAGAGATACTTTTAATTTTTCAGTCTTCAAATGTAGTTTTTATTAAGCGTAATTTAGTTGTTGTTGTTCATAGTTTAGTTAATTTATCAAAAATGTGTGGTAGTAACTTGGATGGGTCTGTCCCAACTCAAGCTAAATTTTCCTATGATGTAATCTTGTAATAAATTATCATGTAAATATTTCATCTATTTTTCTATTGAAATCGTGGATTGAGACTTTGAACTTACTAAGCAATTTTATGGGATTTTAATATCATTTGGCACAAGTTGATAATTATCTACTGTCATATTGGATTGAAAATGACAGTAGCTACATTTAGAGTGAAATTGGCATAATTTTGTAGCATCAAAGTTTATTAAGGATTCAATCACTTGTACATATAAATGTAGCTTACTTCTACTATGCAAAATTGTGTGAGTTTAGAGAATCCATTATCTATGTCTAAACAATCCATTCTTTGAGTCAAACTACATCTAGTCGACTGGGATACAAAAGGGCAAAACAGTTTGTTAAGCTCAAAAGCGCCGAGGGCCCTAGCTAGAAGAAAGCAAAGGCCCACAAATTCAAACGAATCGGTAATATCACGAGAAGTGAGAAGTTTTAGAGGAAAATAGCATATGAATGGAGAACGGGGGCCTTATGAAGGAAAGTTATAAGAAGCGAATATGGAGTCCTAAGTGGATCGAGAAACCTCCACAAAGTAGTTGATTTTATGCACTATAAATAAAGAACTCGGTACAAAGTTTAAGAGGTTCACAATTTTACAAACGCCTACACGCTAAACACTCAGAGTACCCAAGCGACGATCGAAATAAGGCAAGCAAAAGCTATGTATGTTAGAACCACTTAATTTTTCTGCAAATTTTAATATCATGTCTTTTTCATTCAAACTTATTTGTTTTCCTTACAAGTTTTTGCTTAAACATTGCCATTGATTGTAATTTCGAATTTCGTGAAGATTCGAGGTCGTGTCGAACACATTATTTTACAAAGAAGACACTTAACACCTAGAAAAAACTCTTTGATAATACAAGTGTTTTTCTGAGATTCACTGGTCGATCTCGCAAGTGACCTTTAAAAAGAGACCAGCGAAGTTTACCACTTTCCAAGGTAAACATTTGGATGACATTTTTGGTCCGAAACCTCCGAACCCGGTCCGCTGCCTACTCATTGACGGATTTATATGAGAAACACCTTTGTTCCCACCTCAATTTCAAATTTATTCTCTTACAACTTTGTATAAAGAAATTACACTTAAAAGTTATATTATTTAAAAAATAGTACTACAATCATCCTAAAGTAAGTGTCTTATTCAAATAAAGCCCTGGTCTTATGGTCCTATTTTTAAGGATTAGCTACGTTAGAATTTCCATAAAATGCGAATTTTCTGTTTTGCCTCAGTACTTCTATAAATACCTTGCATTGTTAACCTTCATGGCATGCACTATTCTGCATGTTATATTGTTTCAGACTATTTGATGATTCGAGAAGCTGGGATGCCGAAAGAATAGCTACTACTATGGGAAGCATATCATTGATTCATTTTCTAACCACAGGTTATCTTTTCTCCTTTCATTTTTCCTTTCCCTTTTAGCATCTACGATTTTTATGCTTTTTCTCTTTATTTTTTTTTTGTAAGCAAGCAATTCATTAATGAAGGAGAACCCAAGTTCTCAACCGAACTTACAAAAAAGCAAAAGGGGCGACAAACGAAACGCCCCGAGAAGAAATTAACCTCCAATTACAACTTATGAAAAGAAAAGCAAAGGATCTTTGCTAAAATTATAAAAGTCACATTTGGGAAGGCTAATTTTTCCTATAGCCAACCATTTCCATGCCGTAATCTTAGCGTTCCAAACTATATCGTCGACGTTCCACTTATCGTTTCTGAACACGATGCCGTTCCTAACCATCCAGATATTTCAACAAGTGGCCATCCACAAAACCCCTTCTTTTCTTTTCCTCACTCTTTTGAATTTGGAATACCCATGCCATCTCATGAAGCTTTCCTTAATGCTAGAACACTTGTCCACCTTCCATCCGATCCAATCCGCCATATCCTTCCACACCAAGGAAGCTACGACACAGTCCAAAAAAAGATGCTCGATTGATTCATCACATTCACCACAAAAACAGCAGCAGGTCGAAGAATTAAGACCACGGATCTGAAGCGCCACTCGGGTGGGAAGCCTATTAAAAAAACTCCTCCAAACAAAAGCCTTAACCTTAATAGCAAGGCAGTTACTTGCTTAACATATGGCAAAGTTGGAGATTTGCTAATTTCTGGGGTGTGAGGATGGAATAGTTCGTGTTTGGAACCCTAAAGGTATGACATTAACCTTACTGTTCTAGTTTATTCCAATATTTTAAAAACCAAATTGAAGATCGAATTGATAAAGTCAATGAGTCACGTGATTCAATTAGTTTAATAAATTCAACCACAATTGATCTGGATTGTTCTGTCTGATTGTTAAAATATTGAGTTATTTTCATTTTTATAAGCAAGCTTACAAAATCAAATTCATACCATTTTAATATTTATCTAGAAGAGTGAAGTTGACAAGTGTTGAACTTTAGATAACATGACAAAATGATTTTTAACATCATGTCCAAGGATAGTTTCTTGGACAACCATTAAAAGGAAAATGAATAGTTTAATATTCTTTCTCCATTATTCACGTTGCAAATCAATAACATGGTTAGTAATCAAAGTTCGATCTATTTTGTTGGAAATCCTCTTCATAATGTCTATCATAAGAAAGGGATTTTTGTTTTTTTTCATTTCTCATTAGAAACATACAAAATTTTCTACAAGATCTTAGATAAATGTAAAACGTTTATGTGTTTGGAAAGTGTATTTTTTTTTAGTTCATGTTTGCCAGTTTTAATTTACCTAAAGATTAAAGTTTACACTAATAAAATCAATAAAATTTTAGCCATAAATGTTTACAAAAGGCTTGAAAAACAACTTAGTCATCAATATAGTTTTAGCCATCAATCTTTTAGTGAATTATACCAACATTTCCATAACACTGTCTATCAAGTTTGGGTTTATGAAAAACATACGAATGATGAATATTACGTTTGTCATGTGAAAGAATATGACACACGGAATAATATATTTGGTAAATAATAAGAGGTGTTCATGATGGAATCTACGCGAAGCATATTATATTGAACGCCTCTTGTTGTCTCCCTATTATATTGTTCTGCCTGTCGTATTCTTCTACTGACAAATATAATATTCATCATGTATATGTTATTTATAATTCCTGACTTGATATACATGTTGTGGAAATGTCAATGTTTCCTAACTATATTATTTTGTATTTTCATTTTTTTACAAAGCTTACAAAATCAAATTCATACCATTTTAATATTTATCTAGAAGAGTGAAGTTGACAAGTGTTGAACTTTAAAAAACATGATAAAATGAATTATAACATCATGTCCAAGGATAGTAGATTGGACAACCATAAAAGGAAAATGAATAGTTTAATATTACTTCTCCATTGTTCACGTAGAAAATCAATAATATGGTTAGTAATCAAAGTTCAATATATTTTGTTGGAAGTCCTCTTCATAGTGTCTATCATAAGAAAGGGATTTTTGTTTTTTGCATTTCTAATTAAAAACATATAAAATTTTCTACAAGATCTTAGATAAATGTAAAACGTTTATATCTTACAAGTGAGCAAAGTGTGTATTTTTAGTTCATGTTTGTCAGTTTTAATTTACCTAAAGTTTGCACTAATAATGGAATTTTATAATTTGATGTTTTGATGTGCAACTTAGCCATCAATGTAATTTTAGCCATCAACCGTTGTTATCTTACCTGTGTGCAAAGTGAATTTTTTTAGTTCATGTTTGTCAGTTTTAAGTTACCTACATATAAAAGTTTGCAGTAATAATAGAATTTTTTTATTGATGTTTTGATGTGCTCTTCCTTAGATTTGTAAAAAATTCAATAAAATCTTTTCATTAATGTTTACAAAAGGCTGGAAATGTAATTTAGCCTTAAAAAAAAATTAGCCATCAATCTTTAAGTTAATTACACCAACATTTCCCCAACACTGTCTATCAAGTTTGGGTTTACGGAAAACATACCAACGATGAATATTACGTTTGTCATGTGAGAGAATATGACACACGAAATAATATTTTTGGCAAATAATAAGAGGAGTTCATGATGGAATCTACTCGAAACATATTATCATGAACTCCTTTGGTTGTTTCCCAAAGATATTGTTCCGCCTGTCGTATTCTCCTACTGACAAATATAATATCCATCATTTATATGTTATTTATGATTCCTAACTTGATAAACATGTTGTGGAAATGTTAATGTGATTCATTAAAATATTTAGAACAATCAAATACCTTTTGAGATTATTTAGCAAGCGATGTTGCGTCATCCAATATTTATTAACATCGTGATCTCTGACGTTGCGTCATCCATTGCTCAACATCTGGACTTCTAAGTTGAATTTCAAGACTTTTGTAAGCATAATTGATAAAATTATATTAATTTTTTACAACTCTAAGAAAGGAGCATTTCATGAGAGAAGAAAGTGTGAGTTTTTCACTATAAGTTACCCTTATCTAATTAAGAACAAAAAGAGAGAAGAATGTCATACGGGTCAGATTTGGCTTCAAGTGTCATATATGCTACTGATTTCCATGTATTACTTTCTTCAGGGTCATCTTTGTTAGGCTCTTATGTGAGAAAGGGGATAACCATTTTTTCTAAGCACTTAGTATCCACATCAAAAGCACTTAGTATCCACATCTGCTTGAATATGATATGTAATTTTCCAAATATCACTTCTTAAATATATGCAATTTAGGTTTGTTGTATCTTTAACTAGTAATTTCTTGGTTATCTTTATGCAGTTAATATTTTCTTGCTCTTGTGCTTTTTCATTTTTGGTTGATTGACGATGGTAGTGTCACTCTACTATAAGTACATCAGAAATCATATTATCTGTCAGTTTGATATAAGATTCTTGTTATAACTTGACAAAACAATCTTCCCATGAGTCATTCATCAATGTTGTTGTGTCTTGTCTTCATTCCACGCCGTGGATTTTAACTGCAACCAAGTTAATGGATTGCAATTGCTTAATTGTGTTGTTCCTTCAAAATATTTAAAATGCAATTGTAGAGTTATATTTTTATGTTTGTTTATTTTAAGTATGGTCCATCTCGTTTTTCATTGTTTCCTCGTGTTCTTATTAGTTCTATCATCTTATTAAGTATTACCATTTTCATGTTTTCTATTATGCTTAGTTAAACAACTCTGCTGAACTCTTCTAAGATTGCTAAAAGAAAGGTAATATCTGCATTTTGTCCTTTTTAAGTTGGATATGGCAACTTCTTTTTCCCTTTTTCTTTTATCGTTTTAACTAATACTTAAAACAGAGGGTTGTTGTGTTACATGATGTTATAGAGATTTAGATTTAGATTGTTATGAAGTAACCAATTTGACAGATTTAGATTGTTATGAAGTACATTACAATATCACATTACTTTTAACTTTCAAACAACCAAAACAGGAAGGGTTACTTATGAATTTGAAATGTTTCTACATTAATGCCTCTTTCAAAATTGACAGCGGGTTATGTAGTTTACAAGGCTTCATCGTCCATCCTTCTCTACAATATTTCAAATGAAACTCAACTGCCATAAATGAGAGACAATCTCATTTATGCTATGGATAGCACTACTAGCCCCTCATCTTCTGATTCTGATAGTTCTCTTGTCAACAATACACAAAATCTGTGAGCTTATGCCTTTGTTTTGAACAAGAATTCTAATTCTACAAATGATTAAACATCTACGCCAACAAAAAATTTAAGTTCATCAAGGACACTCATTAAACACCGCTCACAATCTCAATATGCCAGTCCAATTCCAGAAGTTTTAATTTATCATAAATCTAATACAATTTCTTCGAGCCAAAAGCAATTGTCACCACGTAAGGACCTAGAAAAGAGTAGAAGACGATCTCTCACTTGAGCTAAGACTGCAGGTGCACATAAGATATACTTAAAAGGTGGTTCCACATAATTGTGTAATTTTGGAATTTCTTTTCAAGGATTTCAAATGATGTAGTATTCATATAAAACAACTAGACTAAAACCCGTGTGATGCGCGGTTGTAAATTAACTAATTTATTTTTTTATTAAATTTTAAATATTTTAAGAATTTATTTTCACAATAAATGAATACAAAATTTATATTACAATAATGTATAGTAAATTATAATCGTGACAATGCATATATATGAATTAATCACTAAAGACACATTTTATTTTAAAGAAAAATACATATTTATAAATTCAGGGTGACATTTGTAATTTAGTTTTGCAAATTTAAATAAGTATAAAGTGGTTTTTTTTTATTTTATTTTGTTTTGATTCACTTGTCCTTTTGGTACTTATCTTTGATTTAGATATTTGATTTTAAAATGTTAAATGTATATATTTATTTTTAGTGTAAAATAAAATTAAAAATTATTTTGTAATTATTATAAAATAAAACTTTTAATTATTGTATAAAAGTTATGTATATTTTATTAAACTTTAGTTATCTCGTGAATAAAGGATTGAAAATGCTAGTTTCAATATTAACTTAATTTTTATTAATGAGATTGTAAAAAAATTATTTGATTTTGTCATGATATTAATTGAAAAATGAGTTTTTTTTTTTTTTTTAATTTATTTAACTTTGTCATGATATAATTATTATTATTATGTCAATTGAAAGCCTGGAGTTTTTTTTATATATTTCTTTTATTTAGTTATCATTTAGACAAAAGTTTTAATTGTCCATTTGAAACACATCTAAATTATAAATAACAACTCATAAAATGAGTATTTTTTTTTTCAATAAGCAATTGTATTAAGAAATCGCACTAGGGGTGCAACCCTCACAACAAGATTACAAAGATTTGAAGCAACCTAGCGGTGTCATGTACCAATCAAAAAAACTAGAGGAAGAAGAAAACATATCCTTACTAGCCAACCAACTCCAAGAATAGAACATGACATTATAAGACACTACATCAAAACTATATTGGCTTTGCTCGAAAATGATAGCATTGCGCATTCGCCAAAGACTCCAAGAAGTAGCGATCCATATAGTGTTAATCCTCCTCCTATCAATTAGAGATTTCACCTTAGTTTGAATAGTTCCAAAATCCATGAACTCCTCCAGCGAGAGAACGGTCTCAACTTCTAACCACGAATAGATCCTACTCCACATCGTCTTGGAAACGTTGCAAAAAAAAGAACAAGTGAACCAACATTTCCGGATGGTTCCCGCAAAACACACACAACGGATTGGAAGAGGTAAGGGCGACCCCCTTGTTTGCAACAAATCCTTTAACGGAAGTCTAGCAATCAAAAGCCTCTAAGCAAAAATCTGAATCTTTGGAGGAATTAAAAGTTTCCACATATCATTCAACATACCTATCGTCGCAGCCTGCCAAGCACTAGTCTTCTCCCTAGAAAGATCCGCGGCTATGCTAGCCACTGTGAAAACGCCGCTGCTGTTCGGAGTCCAAATAAAGGAGTCTGCTACGCTGATGTTAGGGGCCATAGGATCTGCACTGCTGCTATTTACAACCGCACCGCTGCTGCTAGCACCCGAACCAGTACAGGCCGAAGCCAGCAGAACACCAAGAGTATCCCATTGATCCAAAACGACATTGCTGGACAGAATAACTGGACCAAAGTCAGCAGCCCCCATGAAACACTGGTTCTGCCAGCAAACCGAACCATCAGACCACGAAAAAGCCTCAGAAATGGAGCACAGTTTGTTAGACGACAAATCAAATAAATCCGGAAACCTCAAGCGAAAGGATTGATCACCACACCAAGAACTGTACCAAAATAAGATATGATTTCCTTTGTTGAACAAACCACGGACAAGACTCGAAAAACCTCCTTCTTCAGAATCCTCATTAACATCATTTAGTAAAACGTCCCGCCACCAAACGGAATCTTTCGCATTGAAAACTTCCCCAATAAGCACCTGCACTTTGAGCTTCGGGTCTTTGTATCTCACTTCCAAATAGCGTTGTCTTCCGTTAAAATCCTCCACTTCCACTTGAGAAGAAACACCTTGTTTATTTCGCCCACGTCTCTAATTCCCAAACCACCTTTGTCTCTAGACTTGCAAACAGTTTCCCAATTGACCCAATGAATACATCTTCTATTAACATCTCCGCACCAAAGAAAATTGCTAATGAGAATTCTCAATTCCTTAATGACCTTTACGGGCGCCTTATAGAAAGAGAACGTAAAAGTAGGAATCGCATTAAGCACCGCGTTTATGAGGGTCACTCTACCGCCTATAGAGACGATCTTACCTTTCTACGTGGAGAGCCTACCTTTGATGTTATTGATCACCTTCTCCCAAACTTTTCTACTTCTAGGATTCGCACCCACCACAATCCCCAAAAACGAGAAAGGGACTACTCCTCTTTTACAACCAAGAAAACACATTGCGGAATTCATAAACCACTCTCCCACATTGACATCGAACACATTACTTAAGAAATATAGATTAATAATTTTCTAAAACCTAAGTTTATCCGATAAACCTTGTGTTTTTCAACAGCTCAACATAAGGTGTTATTATCGGATTAACATCATTTTAATAGATAAAATTTGGAGCAAGATGTCATGACATTATGTGAGACATTTTGTCTCTATGAACTCAAACCAGGAAGCAAAAGAAAGATGTTTCACAAATTTTGAGACATTCTACGTAGCATAGAAGCCTGTATGTGTTGAATGAATCTCACACCTTTTGAAGATTTATTTCAATTCTTATTCAATCTTGTTTAATTGTTTTATGAGTTTTTTTAAATATGGAAAACTTTCACAAAAGATCACTCACCAAGAATTAAAGAGAACAAATCTTATGTGTGAAGATTTATAAAATCAAAAGATTGCAAATCAATTTAATGAAGAATTTTTTCTTGCAAATCAAAAAATAGTACTACAATGGTCTCAAAGTAAGTGTGTTAGTAAATACTTTCATACATGTTAAGAAATGAATGAGAGTAATAAATTTGCCAAATTATTTTTATTGGCTATTGGTGTATTTTCTTTATTATTAATGTAAGGTGAGAGAAATATAGATTGAAAGTATTAATTAGGATATAATTAGAATATAAAACTAAAAAGGTATTAAAAAATAAAATTGACATTTATTTTGGGGCAAATAATTTTAAAAAATGTGACATTTGTCTTGGGACTTAGGAGTACAATTTAGTCAGGGTTTAAATATAGTTTTTTGCATTAACACCTTTTTACATAAAAAAAAAACCAAATATTTTTAAAAATAATGTTTGATAAAAATGCATTTCAGATTGTTTAATGGAAATAAAAAGTTTAAATTTTTTAAAAACAATAATATTTAGCCAAACCACACTTAAATGCAAATTTAAATAAATAATTAACCCTACATATTTTAATAAAAAACCATTACACATTTTCAAATATCAAATGAAAATTACACAAATAAAATTTCAAAAATTTTACAAGCCATCTTATATATACTCGTGGTTGTGGGAGGTCAGTTTTCACAATCATGTTTCCTTTTTCAAATTGGATTACTTTATTAAAATTAATACATTAAGATATATTTGGAATTACCTAATCACGTTATTAATAAAGCCCTAGTCTTACGAGTGTCCTATTTTTTAGGATCAGCTGCTTTTGAATTTCCATGTAACCTACGATGAAATGTGGCTTTTTTGCTTCAGTACCTTTGTAAATGACTGATATTCATTTGAAGAACAATTCAATTCCCTTCATTTGCATTGTTACTTTTTTTTATAGATCACTATACGACTTTTGCTTTCTGTCTGTAATATTATCTGTGTTGGAATTAAGGTTGTTTTTGTGTGTAGGGTAAGTGTTTAGAAATATTGGAGGCTTGAATAGAAACTTGATAGGTAGGAGAATTCTTTAAGGAAGAGAAGACTTTGTATTTTGCTTGATACAAATGTGTAGGATTACATCTCTATTTATACTACTCTAAGGAGAGCTCTAGACACACTAATTCTAGAGAGTTCTCAACTCTAGATATCCAAAGAGTATTCTAAAGAATATTACAACCATAAGAAATATCTAGACACTCCAAACAATTCTCTAGAAACATGACCCATAATTACTTAAGCCCAAAATAACTAAGCCCAATGAACCAAATAATTAATTTAGGCCCAAATCAAGTTTATATTCCAACATCCCCCCTTAAACTTGATTTGTGACTCCGAGCATACTCCTTAGCTTCACGAAAGTTTCCAACTTGAGTGGCTTGGTGAAAATGTCGGCAGCTTGATCTTGAGACATCACATACTTCAACTTCACCTCCTTTTTCTCAATGCATTCTCTTATGAAGTGGTAACGTGTGTCGATATGCTTACTTCTTTCATGAAAGACGGGATTCTTTGCTAAAGCAAGTGTTGATTTATTGTCAACACATATTTCCATAGGATCCTTTTGTGGCATCTTTAACTCCTTCAACAAGTTCCTTAGCCAAACTGCATGACAAACACATGATGTGGCGGCGACATACTCGACTTCACAAGCTAATAGTGTGACTATAGGTTGCTTCTTTGACATCCAAGTGAAAGCAGTATCTCCCATGAAGAACACAAAACCAGTAGTGCTCTTTCTATCATCCAAGTCTCCGCTCCAATCGCTATCACTATAGCTAACAATCTCATAATTGTTAGAAGAGTAATAGTGCAAGCCAAAGTTTGTTGTATCTTTGATGTATCGAAGAATTCTCTTTGCCGCCTTAAAGTAAGTTGTTGTTGGAGCTTCCATGTAGCGACTTACGACTCCTACGGCATAGAGAATATCTGGCCTTGTACATGTCAAGTAACGTAAACTTCCAACCAAACTTTTGTAAAGGGTTGGATCCATAATCTCTCCATTTTCATGCTTGCTCAACTTGCTTCTACATTCCATCGGGGTGCCAACTGGATTGGTGTCATCCATCTTGAATTTCTTAAGTACTTCTTTGGCATAACCTTCTAGGGTGATGAAAATTCATTTGTCTCCTTGCTTTACTTCGATGCCAAGATAATACGCCATGAGCCCCATATCTGTCATCTCAAATTTATTTGACATGTCTTTCTTGAACTCTTCAAACATGCTTGGATTGTTCCCTATGAAAATCAAGTCATCTACATACAAGCATACAATCAAAATATCTCCACTTTGCGCTTTGATATAAAGTGCATGCTCATATGGATACTTGATGAAGTTCTTGCCTTGAAAGTACTTGTCGATTCGAACATTCCAAGCTCTTGGTGCTTGCTTAAGACCGTACAATGCCTTCTTCAACTTCAAGACTTTTTCTTCTTGCCCTTTTACTTCATAACCCAATGGTTGCTCGTCATATTCAATTCCTTGTCTTTGACTATATCCTTTCGCCACCAATCTTGCTTTATATCTCTCCACTTCTCCTTTTGCATTCTTCTTCGCCTTGTACACCCATCTTACTCTGACTGCTTTGTGTCCTTGTGGAAGTGTAGTAAGTTCCCACGTATCATTCTTCGTGATTGACTTGATTTCTTCGTTCATGGCGTCTCTCCACTTTATGTTTTCCGCCGCTTCTTGGTAGCTTAGAGGCTCACGATCACCAAAAAGACAAAAGAGGTTAATGTCGTTTAGGTTTTCGGTTACCTCATAAAGCTCTTCAATGCTCCTTAGTCATGGTGTCCTCTCACTTGAGCTTGTTTCTTCCAACCTTAGTGTCGGTGAGGTCGATGGTGTAAGATGTTCCTCTTTCATTGGTTGTTCAATTTCTTCTTCAAAGTAAGGACGAAAATCATACCTTTCTTCTTGAACACTCCAATCCCAACAATCTTCTTCATCGAACTCCACGTCGTGGCTTATGACGATCTTTCCACTATTTGGATTATAAAGCTTGTATCCTTTGGAACTTGAGTCGTAACCTACGAACACATATTTCTCACTTTTATCATCGAGCTTTGTTCTTCTTTCGTCTGGAACATGGGTATAGGCAATACTTCCAAACACTTTGAGGTGAGAGATCCTTGGCTTCCTTCCACTCCATGCTTCTTGTGGTGTCTTCTCATGCACACTTCTTGTTGGGGAGCGATTTGTCAAGTATACCGCACATGCCACTGCTTCAGCCCAAAACTCCTTCGGCATCTTCTTGCTCTTGAGCATGCTTCGCACCATGTTAAGTATGGTTCGGTTCTTTCTTTCTGCAACTCCATTTTTTTGTGGCGATCTCGACAGTCAGTGGACGACGGATTCCATGGTCTTCACAATATTTGTTGAACTCATTTGAAGTGAACTCTCCTCCTCGATCAGATCTCATGGCCTTAATGGAAAGACCACTTTCTTTCTCCACAAGGGCTTTGAACTTCTTAAAGTTTTAAAACACTTCTGACTTCTCCTTTAAGAAGTAAACCCATGTTTTTCTAGAATAATCATCAATAAAGAGGAGAAAGTACTTACTCTTACCAAAAGAGTTAGGTTTGATTGGTCCACAAACATCGGTCTGTATGAGCTCTAGCAACTTTGTCGCTCTTGATGTTGATTCTTTTGGAAATATTTTTCGGAATTGCTTCCCAATTAGACATCCTTTGCAGAGTTGGTCTGGGTGGTTGATGCTAGGAAAGCCTCTCACCATCTCCTTCTTTGCCAAATGTTCTAGACCATCGAAGTTGAGATGCCCAAATCGTAGATGCCATAGCCATGATGAATCAGTATAGCAAGCCTTGAGACACTTTGCCACATCATTTTGAATGTTCAAAAGGAGCATTCTATTCTTTGACATAGGCACCTTAGCAATCAAGTTATGTCAACAATCTCTTAAGAAAAGACTATGTTCTTTCAAGTGGATGACATAGCCTTTCTCTAATAATTATCCCAAGCTCAAAATATTATTCTTCATGTTAGGCACATAGTAGACATTGGATATGAATTGATGACTACCATTCTTCAAGCGTATGAGAACTTTACCTTTGCCTTTGACCGGTATCTTCGAGTTATCTCCAAATGAGACATCGCCAGTTGCCGCTTCATTGATCTCTACAAACATGCTTCGATCGCCGCACATGTGGTTACTTGCACCAGTGTCGAGGTAGCACTTGTTTCTTTTCTCTTCAACTTGGTTTTGACATGCGAGTAGCAAAGTTTCTTCTTCTCCACCCTTTTCTTCTACAAAGTTAGCTTTCATTTAACCTTCTTCGAGAATCTACACTCGGATGCATAGTGACCACCCTTTGTTGTAAGTTTGAAGCTTGTCCCATGCTTCTTTGGCCGTCGTTGTAACACCCATGTATAAATACATACATCAAAGCATATACATATACATGAATCCAAGTATTTGGTACTGAAAATACTTATAAGTTCCTAGTCAACACATTATACATATTAATGACCTAAATACAAAGTCCTAACAACGGCATAATACATACAAGATGTTCAAAACAAAATACTAAGAACTAGATCAACAATGATCACAAAAGAAAATCCACAACGGAAGCTTCGCCATGTCCAAAATAAGCATAAGGAATAAGGAAATCAAACTGCTTTCTCCTTACCCTTCGCGGAACCTGTAGTACCTGAAATCAATATATAATGGGGTGAGATACAAAATCTCAGTGAGTTCCCTATCCTATGGATCCTCTCGGCTTTACAAGGTTCTAACCTATAAGTCTCAAGTCATAAAAGAACTAGACCTTGAGTTCTCACACTAACATTATATAGAATCATACTTAGAGTTCAACAACTCAACACAAGATTACTAATCGGAAACCAATACCAAGGCATCCCTATATTCCCGTCCCCTTCTACGTCTAGGAGGTGGCACGAGTCATGGATCCTTTGGAAAATCTTGACATACGAAATGGATTCGGATTCATGAGCCTTTCCCCATGAATCGTCACTTCACATGGCCCGTACACCATCACAAGTCTCTACCCGTAGGTTCCATTCGTACACAAAAGCGGGAATCAAACCTGCCAAGATTATTAGTGCCTCTCTGCACAGTGCCTCTCAGCACGAAGAATGCCTGTTAGCATTCAAAAGAAAAATAAAGAAATAAAGAAATACAATGGTTCCGATTAATACATCATACAATGGTGATCGCTCACGCAAACCACTAGGCCTGTTAGCCTTTCCTCAGAAATTTCGAGTACACGTATGTTCCATATAATGTCTCATCCTAGGTTTTCCTTGTTAAGTTACATATACCTAACAAATCCTAGTTCCCTCACTTATCCGTTATTCATATAAAATGAAGTTATTCAACCCTCTTTGATATAATATATATATATATATATATAAAACAAAGGTAATTTATCACAATTATAGAGTACACAAGCATCATACCAAAAGTATAGCGTTCACATGATTCCGAACGATAACCAACCCAAGAAATCAAGCAAATTCCCGACTCTCGATTAAATAATTCTCCTTTTGTTCCCAAAACCTACCCTACTAGAAAGTACACACTTCTAGCCTACTACTGCTTCGAACGGCGATTAAAACAGAGTTACGGTTCAAAAGTTACGATCGAAACAATTATCTCATTAAACTGAAGAATTGGCTAAGAAAGCTTCAGTTAGCGCCGCGCAACAGCTAGGTCGCGCCACGAACCCTCTGGCAGTAGCCAACCCTCATAATCTTCAACAATGTTCGCGCCGCTAACGGATGTTTGCGCCGCCAACCTCTGGCAGTGGCAAGTCTCTCAAGGATTCCCAATGTGTTTGCGCCGCGAACCCCTGTACGCGCCGCGTACTGAAGGCAGAATCAAAACCTCTAAAAACCTGCATGGTTCGCGCCGCGCAGCCTCGTTCGCGCCGCAAAGCGCGCGAGAACTGAGTTCTCAGCTCTGCTTCACACACAAAACCCATGGTTCAAAACCATCTAAAACCATCCTAACCTGTTCCAAATCATATTAAAGCATAGATACAACCTATAGATGATATATTTATGGATTATAAGCACTTATTCATGAACATTGATGAATTTGGTCCAAAACCTAGATTTCCATAAAACCCCAATCCAAACTAAGATTCTCATCCATAAACAAACTATAAGTTTCTAACTAGAACCCACCTCGATTATGAGTCGTTGATGTCGAAGATGAGTTGATTCGGCGGAGAAATGATGAAGATCCAAGCTTCTCCACTTTGCTCCTCTTGCTCTTCCTTCTCTCTACTCTTCTCTCTAACTTTGTCTTGTTTTTGGAAAATGAAGAAGAAAAGCAAGGAAGAAAGATATAAGAAAATATCTTAAGTTATACTACTAACACAAATGTCCAAAAGTATCTCTAATGTACCAATTAATAAAACCTCGGTGTTAGCCAATAACATTAGAGCATTTAATTTAATACGGGGTATTACATCCTCCCCCCTTAAATAGAAATTCGTCCTCGAATTTAAGAATTACCTGAAAAGGTGAGGGTAAGCATCCCGCATTTCCGATTCAAGCTCCCATGTAGCATCACCCGGATGTGTCACATCCCACTGAACCTTGACAAGAGGAATCTCCTTGTTTCGTAACACTTTAGTCTCTGATCCCACGATGCGGCTCGGTAATGGTTCAAAAGTCAAATCTGATTCTACCTCAATTGCATCTGGTAATACCGGCTGAAGAGGATCGGGGATAAACTTCCGTAGTTGAGACACGTGAAAAACATCATGCATTTCTGATAGAGAAGGTGGTAAGGCTAAACGGTAAGCTACTTCACCAATCCTTTCTAGAATCTCATACGGTCCCACGTATCTCGGACTTAACTTCCTCGACTTAAACGGTCCCTTCAACCTTAATCTCGGAGTAACCTTCAAGAATACATGGTCACCTTCCATAAACTCCAAAGGCCTCCTACGATTATCCGCATAACTCTTCTGACGATCTTGTGCTTGCTTAACCTTCTCACGAATCATTCTAATCTTGTCCGTGGTCTCTTGAATAATTTCGGGTCCCAAAATTCTATCCTCACCAACTTCTGACCAACACAATGGTGTTCTACATTTTCTCCCATACAATGCCTCATAAGGTGCCATACCGATACTCGCGTGATAACTGTTATTATATGCAAATTCAATCAATGGTAAAAGCTCCTTCCAATTTCCTCTACTTTCAAGCACACAAGCTCTTAACATATCTTCCAAGGTTTATATCGTTCGTTCCGTTTGACCATCCGTCTGAGGGTGGTTCGACGTGCTTAAACATAATTTAGATCCCATCGCTTATTGAAAAGCTCTCCAAAACCTCGAAGTTAACTTTGGATCTCTATCTGACACAATACTAGAGGGTACACCGTGTAACTTCACAATTTCTGAAATAAATAACCGTGCAAGATGACTTGCCTTGTAAGTAGTCTTCACGGCTAAGAAATGTGCAGATTTCGTCAACCGATCTACAATCACCCAAATAGAATCATATCCACCTTGAGTACGAGGTAAACTAACCGCAAAATCCATTGAAATACTATCCCACTTCCATATTGGAATCTCTAGTGGTTGTAACAATCCACCTGGTCTTTGATGTTCAATCTTTACTTGTTGGCATACCGCACACTCCGATACGTACACCGCGACATCTCTCTTCATTCCGGACCACCAATAATCTCCTTTCAAATCTTGATACATTTTTGAAGAACCCGGATGTATAGTGAAAGCACCCTTGTGAGCTTCATCCAAAATCCTTCTTTTCAATAACGCATCGTCCGGAACACAAATCCTCTGATTAAACATAATCACTCCATCCGTAGCTCGAGTAAACCCTGGTTGAACCAACACCTCTTGTAACTTAGCATCTGACACTTGTGCTTGTTGAACGTCATTTCTCAAAATAGAATTAACATTCAATTTTTTTAACAATAAAATTTGTCTACCAAAATTAAGCATCCCTTATTCTATCTTTAGGGACGTTTATCTAATATTAATATAGTTCTAACAAAAATATACATTTATTTATTGTTTCTATTAGAATTAACTCTTCTAAATTTTTAGTGTTAAACTTTATTTCAATTTCCTTCCGGATAGTATAATGTAATTTAATTAATTTAATTTAATAATAAATAATATGATATATATTAATATATTTTGTTTTACATCTATGGTTTGTAGGTGGTCTTTTTGCGGAAGAATTACTTATCCAAATTTTTCTTTTTACGAGTTTATTAAGGATCCGTTGCTTTTTATCTCGTAATGTTAATTGGTTGTAATTTTCACTTTTTTTATCGGTTTTTTCCGTCTTTTCGTGTAATAGTTCTCCCTATTAATATATCTTGCTTACACAAAAAAAAAAATTTTGTTTTCGTTCCAATTTCAATTATATAATATAACGACTTTTATCACAAATAAGTCATTCAAAATTAATATATATATATATATGAGAATGATATATTTATATGAGAAAATGAGAATAAATTACAGCCATTAGATCAATTTGTAAGATTGAGATTAACTCACAATCTTAAAAATGTCAGTTTCCTCAAAATTTACATGATTTCTCTCTCTTCATCCCGGAATTCACTCTTCCTTCTCCAATTTTATCTCTTCTCATATGAATCCATTTATTCATCTAATCAATTTTAATGGATTCTATGCGTTCTGTTTTAATATTAAAGTTACCCAATTTCAATTTGATACTAAAATAATAAACTTTGGAGCTTGATACCGTTAACTTTTGGAGTTTTATACTGCAACTTATGCTACTTATGCTGAAGTTTGTGCTAAAGGCCAATGTTGCTGTTATAGACTCTATTGTTCAGGGCTGCTGAGAGATACTTTTAATTTTCAGTCTTCAAATGTAGTTTTTATTAAGCGTAATTTAGTTGTTGTTGTTCATAGTTTAGTTAATTTATCAAAAATGTGTGGTAGTAACTTGGATGGGTCTGTCCCAACTCAAGCTAAATTTGCCTATGATGTAATCTTGTAATAAATTATCATGTAAATATTTCATCTATTTTTCTATTGAAATCGTGGATTGAGACTTTGAATTTACTAAGCAATTTTATGGGATTTTAATATCATTTGGCACAAGTTGATAATTATCTACTGTTATATTGGATTGAAAATGACAGTAGCTACATTTTGAGTGAAATTGGCATAATTTTGTAGCATCAAAGTTTATTGAGGAATCAATCACTTGTACATATAAATGTAGCTTACTTCTACTATGCAAAATTGTGTGAGTTTAGAGAATCCATTATCTATGTCTAAACAATCCATTCTTTGTGTCAAACTACATCTAGTCGACTGGGATACAAAGGGGCAAAACAGTTTGTTAAGCTCAAAAGCGCCGAGGGCCCTAGCTAGAAGAAAGCAAAGACCCACAAATTCAAACGAATCGGTAATATCACGCGAAGTGTGAAGTTTTAGAGGAAAATAGCATATGAATGGAGAACATATGGGGCCTTATAAAGGATAGTTATAAGAAGCGAATATGGAGTCCTAAGTGGATCGAGAAACCTCCACAAAGTAGTTTATTTTATGCACTATAAATAAAGAACTTGGTAAAAATTTTAAGAGGTTCAAAAATTTTACAAACGTCTACACGCTAAACACTTAGAGTACTCAAGCGACGATCGAAATAAGTCAAGCAAAAGCTATGTATGTAAGAACCACTTAATTTTTCTGCAAATTTTAATATCATGTCTTTTTCATTCAAACTTATTTGTTTTCCTTACAAGTTTTTGTTTTTCGTGAAGATTCGAGGACGTGTCGAACACATTATTTTACAAAGAAGACACTTAACACCTAGAAAAAACTCTTTGAAAATACAAGTGTTTTTCTGAGATTCACAGGTCGATCTCGCAAGTGACTTTTAAAAAGAGACCAGCGAAGTTTACTACTTTCCAAGGTAAACATTTGGATGACATTTTTGGTCCGAAACTTCCGAGCCCGGTCCGCTGCCTACTCATTGACGGATTTATACGAGAAACACCTATTTTCCCACCTCAATTTCAAATTTATTCTCTTACTACTTTGTAAAAAGAAATTACACTTAAAAGTTATATTATTTAAAAAACAGTACTACAATCATCCTAAAGTAAGTGTCTTAGTAATCACTTAAGAAAATGTGAAAATGAATGAGAGAGAATAGCGAATTTTTTTATTAGTAATCAATGTATTTTCATTATCATTAATATAAGTTTAGAGAAATTGTAAATTAAAAATATTAATTAAGGATATAATTAGAATATAAAATAAAAAATGCATTAAAACTAAAAGAAACACTTATTTATGAATAAATAATTTAAAAAATGTGACATTTGTTTGGGATAGAGGAAGTAACATTTAGTTAGTTCTTTTTAATTAACACCTTTTTACATAAAATAATTTAAATATTTTTAAAATCCATGTTTTGTAAAAATGTATTTCATATATTTGAGTAAGGTTAAAAAAATTTAAATCTTTTTAAAAACAATAATATTTAGCCAAATCACAGTTAAATTAAAATTAAAACTATTAATTAATCCTTCATATGTCAAAAACTATTTTAATAAAAAAAAACCATTACACATTTTCAAATATCAAATGAAAATTACCCAAATGAAATTTAAAAAATTTACAAGCGAAAGTATTTAGCCATAGTTCATTCGTGTATATCATTGAAATTTTTTACTTATTATTGTTATTTAGCAATTTGTTAGATGATAAGTGATGAAGAATGATGATGTTTTCATATGCATTAAAGGCTCAAGAGGTTTTTTTTATAATAGATAATCCAATAAAAAGGAGTATAAGAGATACTCCACCCAAGTATAGACAAATCAACCCTCTATAGCAAAGGAGGGGATTGATGTTCCAATAAAAAAAGTTACAGACAAGCGAGATGTTACAGTAGGACGACATCCAATACCAGGACCTAGGCTCAAGTTAAAATTAAGAGCTTTCTTGCTGAACCAATTAAGCCTCTTGCTGCTAATCAAATGCACTTATCTAAATGGTGGAGCTTTCTCAGGTCATATATACTTGTGGGAAGTCAGTTTTCATATTCATGCTTCTTTTTTTAAGTTGGATTATTTTATTAAAATTAATCTGGATTGTTCTGTCTGATTGTTAAAATATTGAGTTATTTTCATTTTTATAAGCAAGCTTACAAAATCAAATTCATACCATTTTAATATTTATCTAGAAGAGTGAAGTTTACAAGTGTTGAACTTTAGATAACATGGCAAAATGATTTGTAGCATCGTGTCCAAGGATAGTTTCTTGGACAACCATTAAAAGGAAAATGAATAGTTTAATATTGCTTATCCATTATTCACGTAGCAAATCAATAATATGGTTAATTATCAAAGTTCGATCTATTTTGTGGGAAGTCCTCTTCATAATGTCTATCATAAGAAAGGGATTTTTGTCTTTTGGCATTTCTCAATAGAAAACTACAAAATTTACTGCAAGATCTTGGATAAATGTAAAACGTTTATATCTTACATGTGTGCAAAGTGTATTTTTTTAGTTAATGATGGGCAATGTTAATTTATTTAAAGATTAAAGTTTGCACTAATAATAAAATTTTATTATAGATGTTTTGATCTACAACTTAGCCATTAAGTTTATAAAAGCCTTGAAATGCAACTTAGCCATCAATATAATTTTAGCCATCAATCTTTAGTGAATTACATCGATTTCCATAATATTGTCTATCAAGTTAGGGTTTATAAATAACACATAAGTAATGAATATTACGTTTGTCATAGGAAGCAATATGACACACGAAATAATATCTTTGGCAAATAATAAGAGGTGTTCATTATGGAATCTAGCATATTATATGAGAGTAGTGCTATTTAGTACGAAACAATTTGAAGAAAAAATGCAAGAATGAGTATGTGTCACTATTTTAGTGGTAAATTTTAAATTAATTTTAAATTTAACTTCTTTTTTAATAGGGATCATGGGAGTTGTGGTGATAATGGATGATTGAGATCTATTCTTTCATTTCTTGTTTATTTATTTTCTTACTAATAAGCATTTTCCATTATATGAATACTTTTTGTTGTTTCCCAACGATATTGTTCTGTCTGTTGTATTCTCCTACTGACAAATATAATATTCCTCATTTGTATGTTATTTATAATTCCTAACTTTATAAACATGTTATGGAAATGTTAACGTGATTCACTAAAATAGTTAGAACAATCAAATATCATTTGAGATCATTTAGCAAGCGATGTTATATCATCCAATATTTCTCAAAATCATGACCTGTGAGGTTGCCTCTTCAATTGCTCAAACATTGGACTTCAAAGTTGAATTTCAAGACTTTTGTAAATATAATGGATAAAATTATCTTAATGTATTTACAACTCTAAGAAAGGTTGAAGACTTCTAATGCATTTCAAGACTTTCTGAATATCGTTGTTCCGTCTCAAACCATAGGGTGAATTTTTCACTTAGAGAGAACAAAGTGTTTTTCACTATAAGTTACCCTTTTCTAATTAAGAACAAAAATAGAGAAGAGAAGAATGTTAGACTGATCAGATTTGGATTCAAGTGTCACATATGCTGCTGAATTGATATCCAGATATTACTTTCATCAGGGTCACCTTTGTTAGGCTCTTATGTGAGGAACGTGATAAACATTTCATCTAAGCACTTAGTATCCACATCTCCTTGAATATGATATGTAATTTTCCAAATGTCACTTCTAAAATATATGCAATTTAGGTTTGTTGTCTCTTTAAGCAGTAATGTCTTGGTTATCTTTATGCAGTTAGTCTGTTCTCTCTCTTGGGCTTTTTCATTTTTGGTTGAATGATGACGGTAGTGTCACTCTACTATAAGTACATTGAAAATTAGATTCTATTAGTTTGATATAATATTCTTGTCAGAACTTGGCTAAACAATCCTCCCATGAGTCAGTCATCAATGTTGTGGTGCCTTGTCTTTCTTCCACGCTGTTGTCATGCTTTCTATTATGCCGTTGCCACGCTGTGCGTTTTCTTCGGCAAGTTTTAAGTGTTTTTCTTTTATGGGTTTTTTAGGAGGTTGTGTTAATTTTTTCTTATAATTGAGAAGTCCTACTTATTTGTAAATCAGTACTTTTGCTAGTAATGAAAACCCAATTTATTTTGTCTAGAAAGTCCTATATATTTACATTGTCCACTAGAGGGGACTGTTGCTTTTTGCCTTTTCCATTGAAAACATACAAAATTTTCTTCAAGGTTTAGGACAAAGATAAAATGTTTTATCTTACATGTGTGCAAATGATTTTTTTTAGTTCATGTTTGTAAATTTAAACTTATCTAAAGATAAAAGTTTGCAATAATGAAATTTTGTTATTGACATTTGATGTGTTCATTCCTTATAGTTGCAAAAATTTCAATATATATTTACTCATCATATTTGCAGAAGATTTGATATGCTACTTAGAGGTCTAGATGTTGAGAAATACATGGCGCATCCATTGCTCAACATCACGACCTCTAAGTTACATTTCAAGCCTTTTTTAAGCAAGATCGGTAAACTTATATTAAATATTTTTACAACTTTAAAAAATTAGCAAATGAAAATATCAATAACAAGATTCTATTATTAGTGCAAACTTTTATTTTAAATACCATTTTCAAATGTAAATAAAAATATTATACCTTTGTCCAAGACCTTGAACAAGATTTTGTATATTTTCAATGAAAAATGTAAAAAGCCAGAGTCCGCCTCTAGTGGTGGAGATTGTCAAGAGGATTTTCCACACAAATTAGATTGGACTTTGATTACAGCCAGAGGGTTGATTTGGCAATTTGCTATTTAAATATCACAACACTACTATAATTATTGTCTTTGACAACACTCTTTTATCCTACATGTAAAAAATGTAACCTAAAATAATATATAGGACAACTTTATCTTATTGTTGCCTATGGTAGATTTATAGTTCATGACAGATTTAATTCGCCTTTTTGGGAAGCACCGTGGTTGGATGACAAAGCTCTAAAAGAGGTATTTCCGAATTTATTTATTGCCTCTAGTCTTAAAAATGTGTCGGTAGCCGCTATGGGAGGATGGGTTAATGGAGTGTGGCAATGGGGAGATTTTGGAATCTCCGGTTCCATTGAGGGGAATAACGGTTTTGATACGAATATCTTGTCTTTGAGGGGGTGTTTGGCGGAGTTTGATGGTTGGAAGGAAGGAAAAGATGAAGTTGTGTGGAGGGGAAATCCGGAAAAGGTTTTTTCGGTAGCTTCTTTTTATGCTTTTTATGAGAATTTACGCATTCCGTTTGGTCCTTCAAATAGACATGAGGAAGCTTTTGGTATTTTGTGGAAGATGGAAGTTCCGTTTAAGATAAAGGCTTTTGGGTGGAGATTACTTCATAATAGGCTACCTATGAAAGATCTTTTGGAGAGGAGAGGTATGTCTTTTCCTTTGAATGAATTAAAATGTACATTTTGTGAGTATGGTGTGGAAAGTAGAAATCACTATTTTTTTGATTGTTGGGTGGTAAAGTATATTTGGAGAGAGATAGCTTCTTGGGTGGGTAAAGAAGATAATGTAGAGGAGGAGTGTTTGTCGTCTTTTATGGAATGGCACTCTTATTTTTATAGGAAGAAAGCGCATGGTAGGAAATTGAATGTGGTTTGGATGGCTATAACTTGGATTTTGTGGTCGGTTAGGAACGGTTGGTGCTTTCGTAAGGAGCCTTGGAATGTGAATAATATTGTTTGGAACATTAAGATATTGGTTTGGAAGTGGTCGTTTTGTGGGAAAATTACTTATCCCAATTACTCTTTTTACGAGTTTTGTATGGATCCTATATACTTCCTCTCGTAATTGTAATTGGTTTGTAATTTCTCTCTTTTTTGTCGGCGCTTTCGATTTTCTTTATAAAGGTTTCGAGAACCCTTTGTTCTCGCATCAATGATATCTCTTGCTTTCTAAAAAAAAGAAGTTGTCTAGCAGCAGGTTATAAGCATCCCTTATTCTAACTTTTGGGATGTTTATCTAATGCTAATATAACACATACCAATTGTAATAGGAAATATTACACATACCAATTGTAACTTTTATGAGTTTTGTAAAAATCCTTTGTTTTATATCTCTTAGGTTTCATTTGGTGTGTAATTTTTCTTTTCCGATTTGTCTTATCGGATCTCTTTTGTAACCGGGTTTGAGAATTTCTATTCTCTTTTTAATGAAACTTGCTTAAAAAACAAAAAAAAAAATATTTTGGGTTAAACTTTATTTCAGTTTTCTTCCCAATAGTATAATATAATATAATTATTTTAACTTATTAATAAATAATATAATATATATTAATATATTTTGATTTCTTTCCAATTCTAATTATATAATATAACCACTTTTAATTATAAATAAGTCATTCTATATATATATATATATATATATATATATAACCAGTTTGTATTTGTAAGGTGATTTGTTTCTATATGGGGGAAGATCTTGGAACGGAGAATCAGGAGAAGAATATGGAGTGAGGATGCGGCGGCGATCAACAATCGACTTCGCGGAGCATCGACGAGATTGATTTCAGAGTGAAACTTCGATGATTGAAAATGGAAGAAAGGAATATGAAGTGAAATACAGTCTTTGTTTGTCATCGTCCTATATTATTGTTGCCGCCAACACAGTTGAATCGTGTTCATATGTCTTTACGCCCGCGTTTCATGATTCATTCTCCCGTTAAGATTGGTTGGGTTTTAATGGATCCTACGCGTTCTATTTTAATATTAAATTTACCCTATTTCAATTTGATACTAAAATAATAAACTTTGGAGCTTGATACTGTTAACTTTGGAGTTTTATACGGTTACTAATGTTGAAGTTGATGTTAATTTTATCAACTCAAAGGCCAATGTTGCTGTTATAGACTATATTGTTCCGGGCTGCTGATAGATACTTTTAATTTTTCAGTCTTCAAATGTAGTTTTTATTAAGCATAATTTAGTTGTTGTTGTTGTTCATAGTTTAGTTTTTATTAAACAACAAATTGAGGCGAAGAGTCTTCTTTCGAAATAGCAACTTTAAGTGGCTAGTCCCCAAGCTGAACCAAAATTTTATACTGACCTGTCTCAAACTAATGAGACCTTTTAATCTTGGCTAATCTTACAAAACGAGACAGGGTAACCATGAGATTTTATATCGGGCCTATGTCAAACCTTAGAAACCTTTCAAATCATGTCAAGCATACGAACCGATTTAAGGTTTTATTAAGAATAACCACAAATCAACTTGAGATTTTAAAACTGGGTTGATCTCGAACCGATGAAATCTTTTGAACCGGCTGAGCTGTCGAACTAAACTAGTAACTTAGTAACTAAATCCCCAAACTAAAGCTTTAAAGAGTTTAGCTTCGAACCCAAATAAACAATTCCTAATTAGCTACATTACTCAATGAAGATCAAAATTTTCCTTGGTGAATTTACAATACTACCCTTTAAAAATTACATAAACGCTTCACTTGCAAAAGACCTTTCTTGAAAGCACTATGACTAAATCTTTTATTGAGAGAACGAGAGAAATATTTTTTGAGAGCAAGTGAGACATGGCAATGAATTATAGTAGTTTATTGGTTGAAGATACCTAACTAAATTCAAGGGTAAGAGAGTGTTCACATTTTTAAATAATAATATTAAGTCATGGTTCAACGATAATTAAATGAAATATTTAAAATTAATACCATTCCGCATATTTCAAAATAATATTTTATAAATATTTAAAAAAATAATATTGTTAAAAATGGATTAAAATTTTTTCTAAGCGGAGTGTTTGTTTGATGGATTCAAATAGGATTTCTAGGAATGTGAGGTTGGGAACCTTATATTTCTATGTTTGTTTGAAGTTTTAACAAAATATTCCTAGGTATATTTTATTCCTTGGAATATCATTTACTCATAGAATTTAAAAAAAAATTCTCATGTCAAAAGATGAGAATCTTACATTTCCATAGGAATAAAAAGTAACCAACTATAACTATCCACTAATAAATTATTTCAGCACTTTTATATTTATATTTAAATTTTTTAAATTATAAATAAAATAAAATTTCAAAATATTCCTAGGAACCTAAATAAATTGCCTAACAAATTGATGGGAATTATATTCCAACAATAACATTCATAAGAATAACATTTCTGTAAATTTAATCCTCGAAACAAACACACCCTAATAAATAAATTTTTTAAAAAAATTGTAAAGACATTATAGTCACATTTGAACGGTTAGAAATGAAAATTTAAATAATAAATTAATCCTACATGTTAAAAAATTAATTTTTCGTTTTGAATATTTTACATCAATGAGAAAATCAGAAATTTTACAAGCTTGAATATTTTATCAAAGTTAAACCTTAAAACCGTGTTCAAAAACTGACTTAATTCATATAGATTAAAAGAATATTTTCAACGGGTGTATGTCGGATATAATCCCTTTTTTTAGAATTGGCTTCTTTCTTTTTACAACTTAGGGAAGTATCCCTTATATTCTCTTTTCTAATTTCATTGCCTATTTAAAAAAAAAATGATTTTACAGCTGTTAGCTAGATTGCTCGTTTCTCTAATAGAACAAACCCATCATCACTCACTAAACACAATTTTTTGGTTGTTCATATTCATGCTTCTTTTTCAAATTGGATTATTTTATTCAAATTAATTATTTTCATAAATTGACAATACTTTTTCAAATTGGATAAAATTAGTTTTTCATTTTTTTTCAAATAAAGCCCTGGTCTTGTGCTGCCCTGATTTTTAGGATAATAAAGCCCTAGTCTTATGGCTTTTCTATTTTTTAGGATTAATTGCGTCAGAATTTCCATGAAACATAGCTTTTCTATTTTGCTTCACTCGGTGTAAAAAGGCTATAAATGCCTGATGTTCATTTCAAGAACAATTCAATTCGCTTATAATACACTAGAGTAATTTGACTCTCTGCCATGGACTGCCATCCGCCATCAACAATATTAACTGTGTCTTTTATTTTTTTTCTTCTTATTTTCTTTTGGAATAATATATTGCCTAGGTTCTCGTATTGTTAACCATCATGGCATGTTATCGGAGAATCCGAAAATATTTACTAATATAGTTGTTTAGAGCACACCATGCGTGTAACTGATACTGCTGCGATCGGTTATGGAGGGTGCAATGCAGTTATAGTCTCATAGTCTCAGCATCAGACGATCCTACGTGTAAGTTCGTTTTACTCTTTTTATTGCTAAAAAATATATAATCAATGGAAGTATGTTTACTATTATGGAGGGTGCAATGCAGTTATAAGGTTTGTTTTACTCTTATAGTTGAATGTTTTAGTTATTTATGATTACTTTGAACTTTCACTTATTGAAGCTTTCATATATATATATATATATATATATATATATATATATATATATATATATATATATATATATATATATATATATATATATATATATATATATAAAAGAGCAGTTTTGTCACTTGTTAATTGTGGATCACGATCACATAAATAGTGGGTTGTTCAAATTATGATAAGGATCAGACAGAGCTATAACACGTTATTTGATAATATTTGTAATAAATAATGTATTGGTGAAAGGGAACAATAGTAATTTATTCAAATTTCACTATGCTATAGTGCTATAGCCGCTATTTAACAATACTGCATATCATTGTCTCATTTTCCAACCACACATGTTATCTTTTCTCCTATTATTTTCCAGATCTTGAACATATGACATGTTAATGTCCTCTTTTTTATTTTTCCTTTCCCATTTGGCATCAATTGTTTTTATGCTTTTCTCTCTATTGATTGATTAACCGGTTGATTGTTTCTAACTTCTTCATTTTAACAGCATGATAGTTACTTGCTTATCATATGGCAAAGCTGGAGATTTCTTAATTTCTTGGTCTATAAATAATATTGTTATCACTATAAAAGAAATTGATTCAAGTAATCATACTAATAATTTACAAGCATCATCAAAAAAGCATGGAGCTTATTTACTCCCTCTACAAAAACTTGCAAAATCTTAGGATGAAGAATCAGAAGAAAAGACTCTTATCAACCTAGATGGTAGCAAGGGATGCATGGATGTTTCATACCACAATTCTGATGTTATATCTAATCACATTAAGCAACTTCAGGTTAGTATATCCATGTTTTTTTTAGTAAGCAAGATATCATTAAAGGGAGAACTAAGGGTTCTCCAACCCACTTACAAAAGAAACGGGATAAACCCGACAAAAAAAGAAAATTACACACCAATTACAATCACGAGAGATAATACAAAGGATTCATACTAAACTCATAGAATGAATAATTGGGATGTGTAATTTTTCCGCAAAACGACCATTTCCACACCAAGAGCTTGATATTCCAAACGGCGTTGTTCACATTCCAAGGCTCCTTCCGGAAACACGAACCGTTTCAAATCAACCATATAGTCCAAGTAGTAGCTAACCAAACACTACCCGACTTTCTATCCTTTACCTTTAGACTACGAAAAAAATGGTACCATTCCATAAAATTTGGCCGGCACTCGTCTTCTATATTAACCCCTTTACCCACCCAAAAAGCTATCTCCCTCCAAATATTTTTAACCACCAAACAACCAAAAAATATATGATTACTACTTTCCGAACAATATCCACAAAAAATGCGCTTAGAATCATCCGAAGAAAAGGACATACCTCTTATGTGATCTACAGCTATCAGTCTTTTTGTATTTTATTTTAAAAGAATTATTGTCTATGTAGCAATGACACTTCCGATTTAAAACATGTCCGATTTAGACATGTGTCACACCAAAACACATGGTGACAAATTAAGTTACAATTATTATCTATGCCAATAGTGCATTATCAGATATTTCTGTTGCACTCCATAAACAATTTTTAACATCTTAGGATTTAACACCTTTTTTCATTTATGTCTAAGTAACAAGGTTCAACCGTTGTTTTTGAAATCATGATAGAGAAACTTAAACTCGAGTAAGAAAGGTCAATGGAGATGGATAAATAATGAAAGAAAATGTATGAAAACTTGCACCAATTATAAAGGACCTTCGATGATGATGACCAAGACATACATGTTTTTCTAGCCCGACATGTTTTCAATTTTGAGGTAGATTTTTTATATCTCTATCATCACATGTTTTTCTTCCACTAGTTTTATGTGCTTTTCTTTTATGGGTTTCTTACGAGGCTGAGTTAATTTTTTCCTATAATTGAGAAGTCCTACTTATTTGTAAATCAGTACTCTGGCTAGCCATCAAAATCCGATCTATTTTGTATGGAAAGTCCCATTGACAATGTCCATCACTGAAACGTGACTGTTGCTTTTTTGCATTTTCATTGAAAAGGTAAACAAACTTTCTTCGAGGTTCCAGACAAAGATAAAATATTTTTATTTTACATGTGTAAAAATGATTTTTGCGATTTTTTTTAGTTCATGTTTGTTGGTTTAAACTTATCTAAAGACAAAAGTTTGCATTAATAAAATTTTGTTTTCGACATTTTGACGTGTTCATTCCTTTAAGTTGTACAAAGTTTAATATAATTTTCCTCATCATATTTGCAGGAGGTCTGATGTGAGGTCGAGATGTTGAGTAATACATGGAACATCCATTACTCAACATCACGATCTCTAAGTTGCATTTCAGGCCTTTTGTAAGCATGATGGAAGAACTTATATTGACTTTTTTTAAAAAACTTTAATTAATGAGCACATGAAAACTTCAATAACAAAATTTTATTAAACCTGACAAATATGAAATAAAAAATATCGTGTTTTATCTTTGTCCAAGACCTTAAAGAAAATTTTATAGTTTTCAGTGAGAAATGGAAAAAGCAAGAGTCCAATTCCAGTGATTGACATTGTGAGGAAGATTTTCCAGACAAATTAGATCGGACTTTGATTACCGCCAGAGTGTTGATTTGGCTTATTTGCTATTTTTAAGATCACTATATTATAATATTTATTGTGTCTGGCAACACTCTTTTATCCAACATGTAAAAAATATAACATAAAATTAGTATAGACATCAATTTATGACTGCTACCAGATATATATTCGCTATTTCGTGAGTCTATGCCCTAAAATAATTCTTCTAAACATTTTTTCGATAACCTTTATTTTAGGTTGCTCCAAATAGTATAATGTAATATAAACTTAAAGATAGTGTTACGAATAAACTTTAACGCCATATTAATTAATATAATATTAATATTATATTAAAGAAACATAGTAAAAAATTAAAGTATATTATTTTAACTTTTTGTTTTCCATCAGGAATTTTATTTTTCTTTTTTTAATGTTTCTTTTCTCATCATTAATGTAAAAGTTATACGATCATTAATTTAAAAGATAGAGGTACGAATAATCCTGTTTTATTGGAAAAACAATTCAAATTTGATATACCTCTTTCAATTTTCAGTCACTCCTTGTTAATCCTCAAAGTTCTCAAGGAAATGATATACCTCAGTCAAACACTTGTTTAGATGAATAGTCAAATATGTAAAGTAACTTCAAGCCATCAGAAAAATCGGATATCCTTCCCGTGACCAAACAACCAGATGGAATTTTCAGACGAGTTAGCTAATTAGTAAAAGAAATCACACTACAAAATTTTAATTTTTTAAATAGTAATATTAAGTCATAGTTCCGCCATGATTAAATGAAAATATTCAAAATAAACACCATTCTACATATTTTAAAAATATATTTTTCAATTATTTTAAAAAATAATTTTGTTAAAAATACATTGAAGATTTTTCTTATAAATAAAATTTTTTAATCATATTTGAAGAGTTGAAAATGAAAATTTACATAATAAATAATCCAACATGTTTAAAAATCATATTTTCAATTTAATAAAATTATTCTGCAAGTTAAGATATGACGTAAAAATTAAATTTGGTCTCCTTTTGCCTTTTATTTTCTTTTGGAATACTATATTGCTTAGGTTATCGTATTGTTAACCATCATGGCATGTTATATTGGTTCAGACTATTTGATGCAAGGTACACTTGCTGATCTCCACTTTCCATTAAATTCATCTTGAATCTTGAACTGACTTAGACGTTGGAGTTCTAACATTGCATATCTTATTTGACATGTGACTATACACACGGGAGGGGCTGAACCGAGATTTTAAGTGGGCTCATCTCAAACATGGGAGAGATTTTAGTCTGGGCTAAACTTACGAACCGAGACAGTGTTTTAACAGGCTGACCAAGAATCTATGAGATTTTTAAATTGGGCACAGCTTACAAACCAATTTAAGGATTATAAAGGATAGCCACGAACCAACTTAAGATTTTAATACCAAGATGATCTCACACTTGATTTTGTAATTGGATCAACACCATTCTTTAGTCTTCTCACCCGTCTGTATCCATTAATGATAAACTGCCGGGATTATATTAATAAAAACCTCTAGGTTACAAAAATGATAGAGAGAGAACCTTTAACCTCTCTCTAACCTAGTTTTTGTCTTTTTGCCATTTTTTCTCGAATGGCCCGGTGTTCTCAGGAAGAGAGTGATGGGTGGAGGAAGGTAGGGAGGAGGAAAAGGAGAAACTCTGGGTCAGGTTATTGGGATGTTGCCGGTGGAGGTGCGGGAAGGTTAGAGGGTGTTTCAACTACTTTCTTAACTGAATTTGGTGAAAAGTGGAAGGCTAGAGACCTTTTCTTTGAGTTAAAAGAGTTGGGAGACCTAGAGGAGGTGGTTGTCTCCCCCAGAAGAGATAGAAGGGGTAGGAGATTTGGTTTTGCTCGTTTCAACAATGTCAAGGATGAGAAAATGCTAGCTGTAAAGTTAGATAACATGGTTTTGGAAGGGAGGAAATTATATGCGAACTTGCCGAGGTTCCAGAGGCCTACTAGGGTGCAAGAGAAGGTGCGTGGGAGTAAGGAGGTTGGATGTGTGTCTTATGTCGGGGAGAAGGGTGAGAGGTGTTTCAGAAGAGGCAATGTTTGTTTGGTTGACAACAGGTCCTTTAAGGAGGTTATGCTCAATGGGCATAAAGGAGGGACAAAGGAGGAAGAGGTGTTCAAACCGTTGTGGTTCAGAACCAAGAAAGAAGAGTTAAGAAGATATGAACAGGCTTATATTGGGTAAGTGAAGGATCCAGGGTTAGCTTTGTCCCTGAAGCAGCTTTTTATAGATGAAGGTATCTTTACTATTAGGGTCACTATTCTGGGACCTAATATGTGCATTCTGGAAGACCTGGTTAAAGGTGAAGTGGAGAGCTTTGTGGAAGAAAGGAAGAACTGGTGGGAAAATTTGTTTCTCAGCATTCGACCATGGAAACCAACTGACATGGATTCGGAGAGAATCTTATGGCTAAGAGTGATGGGGACACCTTGCCATGCATGGGGTGTGAGTTTCTTCAAGTTCATAGCCAACTAAAGAAAATCTTATGGCACGATGACATGGATTAATTCCGTCTGAATTTCCATGAAACTTTTCTTTTCTGTTTTGCAAAGGCTATAAAGGCTTTTCGATTTTTATAGCACTATAGAACATCGGATATTGATAGATCTGCTTTGAAAACCACAATGCTATCTTAGTTTTGCTATATTTGTGTTAAACACTATTTGCTGGGATTTATGATCGACAATACTGATTTGTGACTGTGTCGACACTACAACGCGCAAGGCTTTTAAAAGCGCTTTTTTTGGCCTTTAACAGCGCTTTAAAGCGCTGCCAAAGCCAGCGCTGGCATAGGCTACGAAAGCGCTTTTAAAAGCGCTCTGGTAGGCCCCCCTATAAGAGCGCTTTTCTGGAAAAAGCGCTCTTGTAGGCCCCCCTTTAAGAGCGCTTTTCAAGAAAAAGCGCTCTGGTAGGCACCCCTATAAGAGCGCTTTTTTCAAAAGCGCTTTCGTATGTTGCGTTTTTTTTTTTTTATGCTTTTTATTATTTCTAAACCTGCACTTTTGGCAGCAATATTTTAGAACCTGTAATTTACTATTTTTTGGCAGTATTTTTTCATGAACCTATAATTTATCATTTCAAATCGATAAATACCATTATAATCGATATCGATTATATACAAAAAAGTATTATATTATATACCATTAATGTAAATCAAAATACATATATACATATTTATAAACCAAAACAACTAAACCAATTCACATATCTCTAAACCAAAACAACTAAATGGGAAACAACTTCCGAGTTCTTATGCAACCAATGTACGCTTCCTGTATTATCTGGAGCTATGTTGTATTGATGCTTTAGTGGAGAACCAG
This sequence comes from Vicia villosa, assembly GCF_029867415.1. Classification (NCBI taxonomy): domain Eukaryota; kingdom Viridiplantae; phylum Streptophyta; class Magnoliopsida; order Fabales; family Fabaceae; genus Vicia; species Vicia villosa. Next base: position 158,577,861 of record NC_081183.1, read on the forward strand.
TAGTCACCTGAGCTATGTTGTATTGTGTCACAGAATATGAATCAAATAACTGTACCCCGAACGATCCTGCCACAGAAGACTTAGCTTCGGGGTACATTACTTGATTCTTATTCTGTGGAACATAATCGGCAGGGGCACATTGTGTTCTATCCTTTACCAGTCCATCCAATGTTTGAAGCTCAACCTACAATAGAAAAACGTGATTATTTACACAACATTCACATTCTCAATATTTTCTCTATCAACCAAAAATTTCCTCATCTCCGAACAAAAGACAAAATAGTTAATAAAAATAGTGCTATACCAGAACAGAAACCAATTTATAAGAAATCAATTAACAACCACATGCACATAAAAATAGTTTTTGATAAAAGAACAAGTCAATTGAGCCAACAACCAAAAACCCTAAAAAAAATCAGCCGTAGAGCCGTAGAGCCAACAACCAAAAACCCTAAAAAAAATTCTGTTCATCATCTTCGAAAAACCTCTCCAGAAACTGTAAATACATTGTTCATATTCATCCAACAACAATTACAATACACAGCCGCAAACACTAACCAAAACCCTAATTGTTCATCTTTCTCATACACGCAAACCATTCATCAGAAACAAAACCATTCACAAATCATCATCAAACATAACCAGACAAACATTCATCAAACCCAAACATTTGTTCATCACTTTCCTAATCAAACAAACCCTTCAGAAATTTGAGAGAGGAAGAGAGAATAAGAAATAAACTCAGAAAGGTCTCACCCGGTTTTGGTTTGTAGATTCAGAATCGAAACCGAACTCAGCAACAACACGAACCTCAACTCACCATAAACTCGTGTGTTTTGGATCTGAAAGGAAGAAGAACGGCGGAGGTTGCTCGTGGTGGCTGGCGATGGAGGGACGAACGGTGGTGGCTGGCGACGGAGGGACGAACGGTGGTGGCTGGCGACGGAGGGACGAACGGTGGTGGCTGTGGCTGGCGACGACGGAGGGTTTTTCGGTTGCAGAGAAAGTGAGAAACAGTAATAAAAAGAAAACGAAAGAGAGAAAGTGAGAAAGTGAAAGCGTGTTTTTGTTTTTAACTTTTACTAATAAAGGCTACTAAAGCGCTTCTGAAAAGCGCTCTCATAGCCTGGTCTATACCAGCGCTTTTTAGCAAAAAGCGCTCTCATTAAACCCCCCTATAGCAGCACTTTGAAAAGCGCTCTCATACCCCCCCCCCTTACCAAAGCGCTTTTCAAAAGCGCTCTCATACCCCCCCTTACCAAAGCGCTTTTCAAAAGCGCTCTCATACACCCCCCCTACCACAGCGCTTTTCAGAAGCGCTCTCATACCCCCCCCTTTAAGAGCGCTTTTTTAGCGTGTTTTTTTATTTTGTTTTTAGTGCAACCTATAAGAGCGCTTTTTACTAGAAGCGCTTTAGTAGGGGTGCTGTTAAAGATTAAATTTGGCGTAGTGCGAGTAATATCAAATAGCGGCGCCATGGCTGCTATGGTGGATATACATGGCGGTTTTGGGACTCACCCCAATGGTAAATATTAGTGGTGGGAGCAATGCAGTTATAGTCTCAGCATCAGACCATCGGACGTGTAGGTTTATTTTACTCTTTTTGTTGCAGAAAAATAGATAATCATTGGAAGTATGTTTACTATTCTACTTAATTCCTCACTATCTTATTAGTCATATATGTTTTGCAATGCTTGGTTGTTGTTTGTATGTTTTGCAATTCACGGTCCTTGCTTCTTGAGTCTAATTTATTTTCTTTTTTAGGTATGGAGCTTATCTAGGGGAACACTACTAAGAAGTATAGTTTTCCCTTCAATAATTAACGCAATTGCATTGGATCCAGTTGAACACGTCTTCTATGGTGGGAGTAGTGATGGAAAATATTTATTGCTGCACTCAACACTTGAAAGAATCGCTAATACTAATAATTATGGGAAGTATATCATTGTCTCATTTTCTAACCACATGTTATCTTTTCTCCTCTTACTTTTCAGATCTTGTCTCATTTGGCATCTATTATTTTTATGCTTTTCTCTATTGATTGATTAACCGGTTGATTGCTTCAGACTAACTTCTTCATTTTATCGGCAAGATAGTTACTTGCTTAACATATGGCAAAGTTGGAGATTTCTTAAATTCTTGGTCTATAACTAATATTCTTGTCGCTGGACAAGAAAATGACTCAAGTAGTCATACATTTAATTTACAAGCATCAACAAAAAAGCATGGAGCTTATTTACTCCTTCTAGAAATATTTGCAAATTCATGGGATGAAGATTTAGAAAAAAAAAGACTCTTATCAACCCAAGTGGTAGCAACGGATGTTTCATACCACAATTCTAATGTTATGTCTAATCATATTAAGCAACTTCATATATTTATCACTCATTCTGAGATTTAAAACATGTCTGATTTAGACTTATGTCACATCGACTTACAATTAATATCTATGTCAATAGTGTCTTTATTAACTAATTCTAATTGTGATTTAACCTATGTTGTTAATCTTGAGTAGCGATGCGACATGATCAACCCCATAATCGGAGCAGCGCCGAAGTGGGATCCGGCGTGGCCGCTATTAACAACATAGAATTTGATATCTTTTTTCATTATGTCTCAGCAAAGTTGTTCACTTACGGCTAGCTTCTAAAATCGGGATAGAGAAACTTAAACACGATTACGAAAGGCCAATGGATATGGATAAACAATGAAAGAAATGGATGAAAACTTGCATAAAATTGGTCTAAAGGAGCTATTAGACGATGGTCAAGCAAGAACCTTCGAAGAAGATCACAAATAAGACATACATGGTTTGTTTGCCAAACACGTTTTCAATTTGGAGGTAGATTTTTTATATCTCAAGCATCACAAGTTTTTCTTCGGCAAGTTAACTGTTTTTTTTTTATGGCTTTCTTACAAGATTGTGTTAATTTTTTCCTATAATTGAGAAGTCCTACTTATTTGTAATTCGATATTCTTGCTATTAATGAAAACCCGATCTATTTTGTCCAGAAAGTCCTATTTACAATGTCCACTAGAGGGAACGAATGCTTTTTCCGTTTTCCAATGAAAACATAAAAAACTTTGTTCAAGGTTTAGAACAAAGGTAAAATGTTTTACCTTACATGTGTGCAAATGATATTTTTTTAGTTCATGTTTATGAATTTAAACTTATCTAAAAATAAAACTTTGCACTAATAAAATTTTGTTATTGACATTTTGATGTGCTCATTCCTTATTATATGTGCACATGAAAACATCAATAACAAAATTCTATTATTAGTACAAACTTTTATTTTAAATACCATTTACACATGTAAGATAAAAATATTATACCTTTGTCCAAGACCCTAAAGAAAATTTTATATATTTCAATGAAAAATGCAAAAAGCAAGAGTCCACCTCCAGCGATGGAGATTTGGAAGAGGATTTTCCCCACAAATTATATTGGACTTTGATTACAGCTCGAGGGTTGATTTGGCAGTTTGCTGTTTAAATATCACAACACTACAATATTTATTGTCTTTGACAACACTCTTTTATCCAACTTGTAAAAAATTTAACCAAAAATAATATAGGGGACAATTTTTAAACTTTAACAATAAAATTTGTCTACCAAAATTAAGCATCCCTTATTCTATCTTTAGGGACGTTTATCTAATATTGATATAGTTCTAACAAAAATATACATTTATTTATTGTTTCTATTAGAATTAACTCTTCTAAATTTTTAGTGTTAAACTTTATTTCAATTTCCTTCCGGATAGTATAATGTAATTTAATTAATTTAATTTAATAATAAATAATATGATATATATTAATATATTTTGTTTTACATCTATGGTTTGTAGGTGGTCTTTTTGCGGAAGAATTACTTATCCAAATTTTTCTTTTTACGAGTTTATTAAGGATCCGTTGCTTTTTATCTCGTAATGTTAATTGGTTGTAATTTTCACTTTTTTTATCGGTTTTTTCCGTCTTTTCGTGTAATAGTTCTCCCTATTAATATATCTTGCTTACACAAAAAAAAATTTGTTTTCGTTCCAATTTCAATTATATAATATAACGACTTTTATCACAAATAAGTCATTCAAAATTAATATATATATATATATATATATATATATATATATATATATATAATATATATGAGAATGGTATATTTATATGAGAAAATGAGAATAAATTACAGCCATTAGATCAATTTGTAAGATTGAGATTAACTCACAATCTTAAAAATGTCAGTTTCCTCAAAATTTACATGATTTCTCTCTCTTCATCCCGGAATTCACTCTTCCTTCTCCAATTTTATCTCTTCTCATATGAATCAATTTATTCATCTAATCAATTTTAATGGATTCTATGCGTTCTGTTTTAATATTAAAGTTACCCAATTTCAATTTGATACTAAAATAATAAACTTTGGAGCTTGATACCGTTAACTTTTGGAGTTTTATACTGCAACTTATGCTACTGATGCTGAAGTTTGTGCTAAAGGCCAATGTTGCTGTTATAGACTGTATTGTTCAGGGCTGCTGAGAGATACTTTTAATTTTCAGTCTTCAAATGTAGTTTTTATTAAGTGTAATTTAGTTGTTGTTGTTCATAGTTTAGTTAATTTATCAAAAATGTGTGGTAGTAACTTGGATGGGTCTGTCCCAACTCAAGCTAAATTTGCCTATGATGTAATCTTGTAATAAATTATCATGTAAATATTTCATCTATTTTTCTATTGAAATCGTGGATTGAGACTTTGAATTTACTAAGCAATTTTATGGGATTTTAATATCATTTGGCACAAGTTGATAATTATCTACTGTTATATTGGATTGAAAATGACAGTAGCTACATTTTGAGTGAAATTGGCATAATTTTGTAGCATCAAAGTTTATTGAGGAATCAATCACTTGTACATATAAATGTAGCTTACTTCTACTATGCAAAATTGTGTGAGTTTAGAGAATCCATTATCTATGTCTAAACAATCCATTCTTTGAGTCAAACTACATCTAGTCGACTGGGATACAAAGGGGCAAAACAGTTTGTTAAGCTCAAAAGCGCCGAGGGCCCTAGCTAGAAGAAAGCAAAGACCCACAAATTCAAACGAATCGGTAATATCACGCGAAGTGTGAAGTTTTAGAGGAAAATAGCATATGAATGGAGAACATATGGGGCCTTATAAAGGAAAGTTATAAGAAGCGAATATGGAGTCCTAAGTGGATCGAGAAACCTCCACAAAGTAGTTTATTTTATGCACTATAAATAAAGAACTTGGTAAAAATTTTAAGAGGTTCAAAAATTTTACAAACGTCTACACGCTAAACACTTAGAGTACTCAAGCGACGATCGAAATAAGTCAAGCAAAAGCTATGTATGTAAGAACCACTTAATTTTTCTGCAAATTTTAATATCATGTCTTTTTCATTCAAACTTATTTGTTTTCCTTACAAGTTTTTGTTTTTCGTGAAGATTCGAGGACGTGTCGAACACATTATTTTACAAAGAAGACACTTAACACCTAGAAAAAACTCTTTGAAAATACAAGTGTTTTTCTGAGATTCACAGGTCGATCTCGCAAGTGACTTTTAAAAAGAGACCAGCGAAGTTTACTACTTTCCAAGGTAAACATTTGGATGACATTTTTGGTCCGAAACTTCCGAGCCCGGTCCGCTGCCTACTCATTGACGGATTTATACGAGAAACACCTATTTTCCCACCTCAATTTCAAATTTATTCTCTTACTACTTTGTAAAAAGAAATTACACTTAAAAGTTATATTATTTAAAAAACAGTACTACAATCATCCTAAAGTAAGTGTCTTAGTAATCACTTAAGAAAATGTGAAAATGAATGAGAGAGAATAGCGAATTTTTTTATTAGTAATCAATGTATTTTCATTATCATTAATATAAGTTTAGAGAAATTGTAAATTAAAAATATTAATTAAGGATATAATTAGAATATAAAATAAAAAATGCATTAAAACTAAAAGAAACACTTATTTATGAATAAATAATTTAAAAAATGTGACATTTGTTTGGGATAGAGGAAGTAACATTTAGTTAGTTCTTTTTAATTAACACCTTTTTACATAAAATAATTTAAATATTTTTAAAATCCATGTTTTGTAAAAATGTATTTCATATATTTGAGTAAGGTTAAAAAAATTTAAATCTTTTTAAAAACAATAATATTTAGCCAAATCACAGTTAAATTAAAATTAAAACTATTAATTAATCCTTCATATGTCAAAAACTATTTTAATAAAAAAAAACCATTACACATTTTCAAATATCAAATGAAAATTACCCAAATGAAATTTAAAAAATTTACAAGCGAAAGTATTTAGCCATAGTTCATTCGTGTATATCATTGAAATTTTTTACTTATTATTGTTATTTAGCAATTTGTTAGATGATAAGTGATGAAGAATGATGATGTTTTCATATGCATTAAAGGCTCAAGAGGTTTTTTTTATAATAGATAATCCAATAAAAAGGAGTATAAGCCACCCAAGTATAGACAAATCAACCCTCTATAGCAAAGGAGGGGATTGATGTTCCAATAAAAAAAGTTACAGACAAGCGAGATGTTACAGTAGGACGACATCCAATACCAGGACCTAGGCTCAAGTTAAAATTAAGAGCTTTCTTGCTGAACCAATTAAGCCTCTTGCTGCTAATCAAATGCACTTATCTAAATGGTGGAGCTTTCTCAGGTCATATATACTTGTGGGAAGTCAGTTTTCATATTCATGCTTCTTTTTTTAAGTTGGATTATTTTATTAAAATTAATCTGGATTGTTCTGTCTGATTGTTAAAATATTGAGTTATTTTCATTTTTATAAGCAAGCTTACAAAATCAAATTCATACCATTTTAATATTTATCTAGAAGAGTGAAGTTTACAAGTGTTGAACTTTAGATAACATGGCAAAATGATTTGTAGCATCGTGTCCAAGGATAGTTTCTTGGACAACCATTAAAAGGAAAATGAATAGTTTAATATTGCTTATCCATTATTCACGTAGCAAATCAATAATATGGTTAATTATCAAAGTTCGATCTATTTTGTGGGAAGTCCTCTTCATAATGTCTATCATAAGAAAGGGATTTTTGTCTTTTGGCATTTCTCAATAGAAAACTACAAAATTTACTGCAAGATCTTGGATAAATGTAAAACGTTTATATCTTACATGTGTGCAAAGTGTATTTTTTTAGTTAATGATGGGCAATGTTAATTTATTTAAAGATTAAAGTTTGCACTAATAATAAAATTTTATTATAGATGTTTTGATCTACAACTTAGCCATCAAGTTTATAAAAGCCTTGAAATGCAACTTAGCCATCAATATAATTTTAGCCATCAATCTTTAGTGAATTACATCGATTTCCATAATATTGTCTATCAAGTTAGGGTTTATAAATAACACATAAGTAATGAATATTACGTTTGTCATAGGAAGCAATATGACACACGAAATAATATCTTTGGCAAATAATAAGAGGTGTTCATTATGGAATCTAGCATATTATATGAGAGTAGTGCTATTTAGTACGAAACAATTTGAAGAAAAAATGCAAGAATGAGTATGTGTCACTATTTTAGTGGTAAATTTTAAATTAATTTTAAATTTAACTTCTTTTTTAATAGGGATCATGGGAGTTGTGGTGATAATGGATGATTGAGATCTATTCTTTCATTTCTTGTTTATTTATTTTCTTACTAATAAGCATTTTCCATTATATGAATACTTTTTGTTGTTTCCCAACGATATTGTTCTGTCTGTTGTATTCTCCTACTGACAAATATAATATTCCTCATTTGTATGTTATTTATAATTCCTAACTTTATAAACATGTTATGGAAATGTTAACGTGATTCACTAAAATAGTTAGAACAATCAAATATCATTTGAGATCATTTAGCAAGCGATGTTATATCATCCAATATTTCTCAAAATCATGACCTGTGAGGTTGCCTCTTCAATTGCTCAAACATTGGACTTCAAAGTTGAATTTCAAGACTTTTGTAAATATAATGGATAAAATTATCTTAATGTATTTACAACTCTAAGAAAGGTTGAAGACTTCTAATGCATTTCAAGACTTTCTGAATATCGTTGTTCCGTCTCAAACCATAGGGTGAATTTTTCACTTAGAGAGAACAAAGTGTTTTTCACTATAAGTTACCCTTTTCTAATTAAGAACAAAAATAGAGAAGAATGTTAGACTGATCAGATTTGGATTCAAGTGTCACATATGCTGCTGAATTGATATCCAGATATTACTTTCATCAGGGTCACCTTTGTTAGGCTCTTATGTGAGGAACGTGATAAACATTTCATCTAAGCACTTAGTATCCACATCTCCTTGAATATGATATGTAATTTTCCAAATGTCACTTCTAAAATATATGCAATTTAGGTTTGTTGTCTCTTTAAGCAGTAATGTCTTGGTTATCTTTATGCAGTTAGTCTGTTCTCTCTCTTGGGCTTTTTCATTTTTGGTTGAATGATGACGGTAGTGTCACTCTACTATAAGTACATTGAAAATTAGATTCTATTAGTTTGATATAATATTCTTGTCAGAACTTGGCTAAACAATCCTCCCATGAGTCAGTCATCAATGTTGTGGTGCCTTGTCTTTCTTCCACGCTGTTGTCATGCTTTCTATTATGCCGTTGCCACGCTGTGCGTTTTCTTCGGCAAGTTTTAAGTGTTTTTCTTTTATGGGTTTTTTAGGAGGTTGTGTTAATTTTTTCTTATAATTGAGAAGTCCTACTTATTTGTAAATCAGTACTTTTGCTAGTAATGAAAACCCAATTTATTTTGTCTAGAAAGTCCTATATATTTACATTGTCCACTAGAGGGGACTGTTGCTTTTTGCCTTTTCCATTGAAAACATACAAAATTTTCTTCAAGGTTTAGGACAAAGATAAAATGTTTTATCTTACATGTGTGCAAATGATTTTTTTTAGTTCATGTTTGTAAATTTAAACTTATCTAAAGATAAAAGTTTGCAATAATGAAATTTTGTTATTGACATTTGATGTGTTCATTCCTTATAGTTGCAAAAATTTCAATATATATTTACTCATCATATTTGCAGAAGATTTGATATGCTACTTAGAGGTCTAGATGTTGAGAAATACATGGCGCATCCATTGCTCAACATCACGACCTCTAAGTTACATTTCAAGCCTTTTTTAAGCAAGATCGGTAAACTTATATTAAATATTTTTACAACTTTAAAAAATTAGCAAATGAAAATATCAATAACAAGATTCTATTATTAGTGCAAACTTTTATTTTAAATACCATTTTCAAATGTAAATAAAAATATTATACCTTTGTCCAAGACCTTGAACAAGATTTTGTATATTTTCAATGAAAAATGTAAAAAGCCAGAGTCCGCCTCTAGTGGTGGAGATTGTCAAGAGGATTTTCCACACAAATTAGATTGGACTTTGATTACAGCCAGAGGGTTGATTTGGCAATTTGCTATTTAAATATCACAACACTACTATAATTATTGTCTTTGACAACACTCTTTTATCCTACATGTAAAAAATGTAACCTAAAATAATATATAGGACAACTTTATCTTATTGTTGCCTATGGTAGATTTATAGTTCATGACAGATTTAATTCGCCTTTTTGGGAAGCACCGTGGTTGGATGACAAAGCTCTAAAAGAGGTATTTCCGAATTTATTTATTGCCTCTAGTCTTAAAAATGTGTCGGTAGCCGCTATGGGAGGATGGGTTAATGGAGTGTGGCAATGGGGAGATTTTGGAATCTCCGGTTCCATTGAGGGGAATAACGGTTTTGATACGAATATCTTGTCTTTGAGGGGGTGTTTGGCGGAGTTTGATGGTTGGAAGGAAGGAAAAGATGAAGTTGTGTGGAGGGGAAATCCGGAAAAGGTTTTTTCGGTAGCTTCTTTTTATGCTTTTTATGAGAATTTACGCATTCCGTTTGGTCCTTCAAATAGACATGAGGAAGCTTTTGGTATTTTGTGGAAGATGGAAGTTCCGTTTAAGATAAAGGCTTTTGGGTGGAGATTACTTCATAATAGGCTACCTATGAAAGATCTTTTGGAGAGGAGAGGTATGTCTTTTCCTTTGAATGAATTAAAATGTACATTTTGTGAGTATGGTGTGGAAAGTAGAAATCACTATTTTTTTGATTGTTGGGTGGTAAAGTATATTTGGAGAGAGATAGCTTCTTGGGTGGGTAAAGAAGATAATGTAGAGGAGGAGTGTTTGTCGTCTTTTATGGAATGGCACTCTTATTTTTATAGGAAGAAAGCGCATGGTAGGAAATTGAATGTGGTTTGGATGGCTATAACTTGGATTTTGTGGTCGGTTAGGAACGGTTGGTGCTTTCGTAAGGAGCCTTGGAATGTGAATAATATTGTTTGGAACATTAAGATATTGGTTTGGAAGTGGTCGTTTTGTGGGAAAATTACTTATCCCAATTACTCTTTTTACGAGTTTTGTATGGATCCTATATACTTCCTCTCGTAATTGTAATTGGTTTGTAATTTCTCTCTTTTTTGTCGGCGCTTTCGATTTTCTTTATAAAGGTTTCGAGAACCCTTTGTTCTCGCATCAATGATATCTCTTGCTTTCTAAAAAAAAGAAGTTGTCTAGCAGCAGGTTATAAGCATCCCTTATTCTAACTTTTGGGATGTTTATCTAATGCTAATATAACACATACCAATTGTAATAGGAAATATTACACATACCAATTGTAACTTTTATGAGTTTTGTAAAAATCCTTTGTTTTATATCTCTTAGGTTTCATTTGGTGTGTAATTTTTCTTTTCCGATTTGTCTTATCGGATCTCTTTTGTAACCGGGTTTGAGAATTTCTATTCTCTTTTTAATGAAACTTGCTTAAAAAACAAAAAAAAAATATTTTGGGTTAAACTTTATTTCAGTTTTCTTCCCAATAGTATAATATAATATAATTATTTTAACTTATTAATAAATAATATAATATATATTAATATATTTTGATTTCTTTCCAATTCTAATTATATAATATAACCACTTTTAATTATAAATAAGTCATTCTATATATATATATATATATATATATATATATATATATATATAACCAGTTTGTATTTGTAAGGTGATTTGTTTCTATATGGGGGAAGATCTTGGAACGGAGAATCAGGAGAAGAATATGGAGTGAGGATGCGGCGGCGATCAACAATCGACTTCGCGGAGCATCGACGAGATTGATTTCAGAGTGAAACTTCGATGATTGAAAATGGAAGAAAGGAATATGAAGTGAAATACAGTCTTTGTTTGTCATCGTCCTATATTATTGTTGCCGCCAACACAGTTGAATCGTGTTCATATGTCTTTACGCCCGCGTTTCATGATTCATTCTCCCGTTAAGATTGGTTGGGTTTTAATGGATCCTACGCGTTCTATTTTAATATTAAATTTACCCTATTTCAATTTGATACTAAAATAATAAACTTTGGAGCTTGATACTGTTAACTTTGGAGTTTTATACGGTTACTAATGTTGAAGTTGATGTTAATTTTATCAACTCAAAGGCCAATGTTGCTGTTATAGACTATATTGTTCCGGGCTGCTGATAGATACTTTTAATTTTTCAGTCTTCAAATGCAGTTTTTATTAAGCATAATTTAGTTGTTGTTGTTGTTCATAGTTTAGTTTTTATTAAACAACAAATTGAGGCGAAGAGTCTTCTTTCGAAATAGCAACTTTAAGTGGCTAGTCCCCAAGCTGAACCAAAATTTTATACTGACCTGTCTCAAACTAATGAGACCTTTTAATCTTGGCTAATCTTACAAAACGAGACAGGGTAACCATGAGATTTTATATCGGGCCTATGTCAAACCTTAGCAACCTTTCAAATCATGTCAAGCATACGAACCGATTTAAGGTTTTATTAAGAATAACCACAAATCAACTTGAGATTTTAAAACTGGGTTGATCTCGAACCGATGAAATCTTTTGAACCGGCTGAGCTGTCGAACTAAACTAGTAACTTAGTAACTAAATCCCCAAACTAAAGCTTTAAAGAGTTTAGCTTCGAACCCAAATAAACAATTCCTAATTAGCTACATTACTCAATGAAGATCAAAATTTTCCTTGGTGAATTTACAATACTACCCTTTAAAAATTACATAAACGCTTCACTTGCAAAAGACCTTTCTTGAAAGCACTATGACTAAATCTTTTATTGAGAGAACGAGAGAAATATTTTTTGAGAGCAAGTGAGACATGGCAATGAATTATAGTAGTTTATTGGTTGAAGATACCTAACTAAATTCAAGGGTAAGAGAGTGTTCACATTTTTAAATAATAATATTAAGTCATGGTTCAACGATAATTAAATGAAATATTTAAAATTAATACCATTCCGCATATTTCAAAATAATATTTTATAAATATTTAAAAAAATAATATTGTTAAAAATGGATTAAAATTTTTTCTAAGCGGAGTGTTTGTTTGATGGATTCAAATAGGATTTCTAGGAATGTGAGGTTGGGAACCTTATATTTCTATGTTTGTTTGAAGTTTTAACAAAATATTCCTAGGTATATTTTATTCCTTGGAATATCATTTACTCGTAAAATTTAAAAAAAAATTCTCATGTCAAAAGATGAGAATCTTACATTTCCATAGGAATAAAAAGTAACCAACTATAACTATCCACTTATAAATTATTTCAGCACTTTTATATTTATATTTAAATTTTTTAAATTATAAATAAAATAAAATTTCAAAATATTCCTAGGAACCTAAATAAATTGCCTAACAAATTGATGGGAATTATATTCCAACAATAACATTCATAAGAATAACATTTCTGTAAATTTAATCCTCGAAACAAACACACCCTAATAAATAAATTTTTTAAAAAAATTGTAAAGACATTATAGTCACATTTGAACGGTTAGAAATGAAAATTTAAATAATAAATTAATCCTACATGATAAAAAATTAATTTTTCGTTTTGAATATTTTACATCAATGAGAAAATCAGAAATTTTACAAGCTTGAATATTTTATCAAAGTTAAACCTTAAAACCGTGTTCAAAAACTGACTTAATTCATATAGATTAAAAGAATATTTTCAACGGGTGTATGTCGGATATAATCCCTTTTTTTAGAATTGGCTTCTTTCTTTTTACAACTTAGGGAAGTATCCCTTATATTCTCTTTTCTAATTTCATTGCCTATTTAAAAAAAAAATGATTTTACAGCTGTTAGCTAGATTGCTCGTTTCTCTAATAGAACAAACCCATCATCACTCACTAAACACAATTTTTTGGTTGTTCATATTCATGCTTCTTTTTCAAATTGGATTATTTTATTCAAATTAATTATTTTCATAAATTGACAATACTTTTTCAAATTGGATAAAATTAGTTTTTCATTTTTTTTCAAATAAAGCCCTGGTCTTGTGCTGCCCTGATTTTTAGGATAATAAAGCCCTAGTCTTATGGCCTTTCTATTTTTTAGGATTAATTGCGTCAGAATTTCCATGAAACATAGCTTTTCTATTTTGCTTCACTCGGTGTAAAAAGGCTATAAATGCCTGATGTTCATTTCAAGAACAATTCAATTCGCTTATAATACACTAGAGTAATTTGACTCTCTGCCATGGACTGCCATCCGCCATCAACAATATTAACTGTGTCTTTTATTTTTTTTCTTCTTATTTTCTTTTGGAATAATATATTGCCTAGGTTCTCGTATTGTTAACCATCATGGCATGTTATCGGAGAATCCGAAAATATTTACTAATATAGTTGTTTAGAGCACACCATGCGTGTAACTGATACTGCTGCGATCGGTTATGGAGGGTGCAATGCAGTTATAGTCTCATAGTCTCAGCATCAGACGATCCTACGTGTAAGTTCGTTTTACTCTTTTTATTGCTAAAAAATATATAATCAATGGAAGTATGTTTACTATTATGGAGGGTGCAATGCAGTTATAAGGTTTGTTTTACTCTTATAGTTGAATGTTTTAGTTATTTATGATTACTTTGAACTTTCACTTATTGAAGCTTTCATATATATATATATATATATATATATATATATATATATATATATATATATATATATATATATATATATATATATATATATAATATATATATAATATATATATATATATATATATAAAGAGCAGTTTTGTCACTTGTTAATTGTGGATCACGATCACATAAATAGTGGGTTGTTCAAATTATGATAAGGATCAGACAGAGCTATAACACGTTATTTGATAATATTTGTAATAAATAATGTATTGGTGAAAGGGAACAATAGTAATTTATTCAAATTTCACTATGCTATAGTGCTATAGCCGCTATTTAACAATACTGCATATCATTGTCTCATTTTCCAACCACACATGTTATCTTTTCTCCTATTATTTTCCAGATCTTGAACATATGACATGTTAATGTCCTCTTTTTTATTTTTCCTTTCCCATTTGGCATCAATTGTTTTTATGCTTTTCTCTCTATTGATTGATTAACCGGTTGATTGTTTCTAACTTCTTCATTTTAACAGCATGATAGTTACTTGCTTATCATATGGCAAAGCTGGAGATTTCTTAATTTCTTGGTCTATAAATAATATTGTTATCACTATAAAAGAAATTGATTCAAGTAATCATACTAATAATTTACAAGCATCATCAAAAAAGCATGGAGCTTATTTACTCCCTCTACAAAAATTTGCAAAATCTTAGGATGAAGAATCAGAAGAAAAGACTCTTATCAACCTAGATGGTAGCAAGGGATGCATGGATGTTTCATACCACAATTCTGATGTTATATCTAATCACATTAAGCAACTTCAGGTTAGTATATCCATGTTTTTTTTAGTAAGCAAGATATCATTAAAGGGAGAACTAAGGGTTCTCCAACCCACTTACAAAAGAAACGGGATAAACCCGACAAAAAAAGAAAATTACACACCAATTACAATCACGAGAGATAATACAAAGGATTCATACTAAACTCATAGAATGAATAATTGGGATGTGTAATTTTTCCGCAAAACGACCATTTCCACACCAAGAGCTTGATATTCCAAACGGCGTTGTTCACATTCCAAGGCTCCTTCCGGAAACACGAACCGTTTCTAATCAACCATATAGTCCAAGTAGTAGCTAACCAAACACTACCCGACTTTCTATCCTTTACCTTTAGACTACGAAAAAATGGTACCATTCCATAAAATTTGGCCGGCACTCGTCTTCTATATTAACCCCTTTACCCACCCAAAAAGCTATCTCCCTCCAAATATTTTTAACCACCAAACAACCAAAAAATATATGATTACTACTTTCCGAACAATATCCACAAAAAATGCACTTAGAATCATCCGAAGAAAAGGACATACCTCTTATGTGATCTACAGCTATCAGTCTTTTTGTATTTTATTTTAAAAGAATTATTGTCTATGTACCAATGACACTTCCGATTTAAAACATGTCCGATTTAGACATGTGTCACACCAAAACACATGGTGACAAATTAAGTTACAATTATTATCTATGCCAATAGTGCATTATCAGATATTTCTGTTGCACTCCATAAACAATTTTTAACATCTTAGGATTTAACACCTTTTTTCATTTATGTCTAAGTAACAAGGTTCAACCGTTGTTTTTGAAATCATGATAGAGAAACTTAAACTCGAGTAAGAAAGGTCAATGGAGATGGATAAATAATGAAAGAAAATGTATGAAAACTTGCACCAATTATAAAGGACCTTCGATGATGATGACCAAGACATACATGTTTTTCTAGCCCGACATGTTTTCAATTTTGAGGTAGATTTTTTATATCTCTATCATCACATGTTTTTCTTCCACTAGTTTTATGTGCTTTTCTTTTATGGGTTTCTTACGAGGCTGAGTTAATTTTTTCCTATAATTGAGAAGTCCTACTTATTTGTAAATCAGTACTCTGGCTAGCCATCAAAATCCGATCTATTTTGTATGGAAAGTCCCATTGACAATGTCCATCACTGAAACGTGACTGTTGCTTTTTTGCATTTTCATTGAAAAGGTAAACAAACTTTCTTCGAGGTTCCAGACAAAGATAAAATATTTTTATTTTACATGTGTAAAAATGATTTTTGCGATTTTTTTTAGTTCATGTTTGTTGGTTTAAACTTATCTAAAGACAAAAGTTTGCATTAATAAAATTTTGTTTTCGACATTTTGACGTGTTCATTCCTTTAAGTTGTACAAAGTTTAATATAATTTTCCTCATCATATTTGCAGGAGGTCTGATGTGAGTCGAGATGTTGAGTAATACATGGAACATCCATTACTCAACATCACGATCTCTAAGTTGCATTTCAGGCCTTTTGTAAGCATGATGGAAGAACTTATATTAATTTTTTTTAAAAAACTTTAATTAATGAGCACATGAAAACTTCAATAACAAAATTTTATTAAACCTGACAAATATGAAATAAAAAATATCGTGTTTTATCTTTGTCCAAGACCTTAAAGAAAATTTTATAGTTTTCAGTGAGAAATGGAAAAAGCAAGAGTCCAATTCCAGTGATTGACATTGTGAGGAAGATTTTCCAGACAAATTAGATCGGACTTTGATTACCGCCAGAGTGTTGATTTGGCTTATTTGCTATTTTTAAGATCACTATATTATAATATTTATTGTGTCTGGCAACACTCTTTTATCCAACATGTAAAAAATATAACATAAAATTAGTATAGACATCAATTTATGACTGCTACCAGATATATATTCGCTATTTCGTGAGTCTATGCCCTAAAATAATTCTTCTAAACTTTTTTTCGATAACCTTTATTTTAGGTTGCTCCAAATAGTATAATGTAATATAAACTTAAAGATAGTGTTACGAATAAACTTTAACGCCATATTAATTAATATAATATTAATATTATATTAAAGAAACATAGTAAAAAATTAAAGTATATTATTTTTAACTTTTTGTTTTCCATCAGGGATTTTATTTTTCTTTTTTTAATGTTTCTTTTCTCATCATTAATGTAAAAGTTATACGATCATTAATTTAAAAGATAGAGGTACGAATAATCCTCTTTTATTGGAAAAACAATTCAAATTTGATATACCTCTTTCAATTTTCAGTCACTCCTTGTTAATCCTCAAAGTTCTCAAGGAAATGATATACCTCTGTCAAACACTTGTTTAGATGAATAGTCAAATATGTAAAGTAACTTCAAGCCATCAGAAAAATCGGATATCCTTCCCGTGACCAAACAACCAGATGGAATTTTCAGACGAGTTAGCTAATTAGTAAAAGAAATCACACTACAAAATTTTAATTTTTTAAATAGTAATATTAAGTCATAGTTCCGCCATGATTAAATGAAAATATTCAAAATAAACACCATTCTACATATTTTAAAAATATATTTTTCAATTATTTTAAAAAATAATTTTGTTAAAAATACATTGAAGATTTTTCTTATAAATAAAATTTTTTAGTCATATTTGAAGAGTTGAAAATGAAAATTTACATAATAAATAATCCAACGTGTTTAAAAATCATATTTTCAATTTAATAAAATTATTCTGCAAGTTAAGATATGACGTAAAAATTAAATTTGGTCTCCTTTTGCCTTTTATTTTCTTTTGGAATACTATATTGCTTAGGTTATCGTATTGTTAACCATCATGGCATGTTATATTGGTTCAGACTATTTGATGCAAGGTACACTTGCTGATCTCCACTTTCCATTAAATTCATCTTGAATCTTGAACTGACTTAGACGTTGGAGTTCTAACATTGCATGTCTTATTTGACATGTGACTATACACACGGGAGGGGCTGAACCGAGATTTTAAGTGGGCTCATCTCAAACATGGGAGAGATTTTAGTCTGGGCTAAACTTACGAACCGAGACAGTGTTTTAACAGGCTGACCAAGAATCTATGAGATTTTTAAATTGGGCACAGCTTACAAACCAATTTAAGGATTATAAAGGATAGCCACGAACCAACTTAAGATTTTAATACCAAGATGATCTCACACTTGATTTTGTAATTGGATCAACACCATTCTTTAGTCTTCTCACCCGTCTGTATCCATTAATGATAAACTGCTGGGATTATATTAATAAAAACCTCTAGGTTACAAAAATGATAGAGAGAGAACCTTTAACCTCTCTCTAACCTAGTTTTTGTCTTTTTGCCATTTTTTCTCGAATGGCCTGGTGTTCTCAGGAAGAGAGTGATGGGTGGAGGAAGGTAGGGAGGAGGAAAAGGAGAAACTCTGGGTCAGGTTATTGGGATGTTGCCGGTGGAGGTGCGGGAAGGTTAGAGGGTGTTTCAACTACTTTCTTAACTGAATTTGGTGAAAAGTGGAAGGCTAGAGACCTTTTCTTTGAGTTAAAAGAGTTGGGAGACCTAGAGGAGGTGGTTGTCTCCCCCAGAAGAGATAGAAGGGGGAGGAGATTTGGTTTTGCTCGCTGTAAAGTTAGATAACATGGTTTTAGTTAGATAACATGGTTTTGGAAGGGAGGAAATTATATGCGAACTTGCCGAGGTTCCAGAGGCCTGCTAGGGTGCAAGAGAAGGTGCGTGGGAGTAAGGAGGTTGGATGTGTGTCTTATGTCGGGGAGAAGGGTGAGAGGTGTTTCAGAAGAGGCAATGTTTGTTTGGTTGACAACAGGTCCTTTAAGGAGGTTATGCTCAATGGGCATAAAGGAGGGACAAAGGAGGAAGAGGTGTTCAAACCGTTGTGGTTCAGAACCGAGAAAGAAGAGTTAAGAAGATATGAACAGGCTTATATTGGGTAAGTGAAGGATCCAGGGGTAGCTTTGTCCCTGAAGCAGCTTTTTATGGATGAAGGTATCTTTACTATTAGGGTCACTATTCTGGGACCTAATATGTGAATTCTGGAAGACCTGGTTAAAGGTGAAGTGGAGAGCTTTGTGGAAGAAAGGAAGAACTCACTACTAAAAATATGACATTTGCTTAAAAGATTTTACATCAGGTATCAAAATATATGATGCGAAAAATATTTGTCAAAAGATTTTACATCAGACATTTATTTCCAATGATTTAAAAAATATATGAAAAAATGAAAAATGTATAACACAGTGGCAGTATTGTAAATAAAATGAAAAAAACATGCGGTGGCAGAATTGTAAATAAAATGAAAATCTTGTTATAAGGGATTTTACATCGGGCTTAAATAATACCCAATGTGAGAAATGTTACTCACAGTGGGCCTTTACATCGTTTCAATTAAAACCCGATGGGAAATGTTAGGCACAGTGGGCCTACACATCGGGCCGTTCAAGAACCGATGGGAAATGTTACGGTCATTTTTTCCCCTAAAACCCTAGACATTCTTTACAGACACAAATCTTTTCTCTCTTCTTCTTCTTTACGCACAGTGGTGTCTCACCGTAATCTTCTTAACCTATAATCTTCTCGTTTCGATTTTGCAGATTTCCATGGTTGCCAACTCGTTCGAGATTAACGATCCTATTGCCAACGATAGTGGTAGTGGTGTCGTTTCACAGCATTTGGTGGTTTCCGCGGAGATTGAGATGAACCCTAAGATCGAAGTTACGGCGAAATACGGCGGCGCTAAGAAAGCTGAACCGAAAGATAAACCAATGTCTCAATGTAGATCAAGCTCTCGAATCCAGGCAGCTAAGCTAAAAGAGATGGCGGAGATTAAGTTTCGACGGAGTGTAGAGGTTGCTGAAGAGTGGAAGAAATCAAGCATGGTTGTGACGGCTAAGGGAAATTCAAACAAACGCGTTAAGAAAAGTCACGGCGAGGAAGAGAGGGTGGTGAAAGAAGAGGTTCAGTCCGATTTACAGACAAAGAGCAATGAGGAGGCTACTCCGGAGAAACATATAAAGAAGAAGAAGAAGTTTGCGATGGATGAGAAGCGTGAGCTGATGGTCGTTTGGGATGAAAAAATGAAGGTGGATTCGGAAAATCTAGTGGATGCATCAGCTGAAAAGAGTTATGCAGCTAAGGTGAAAGATACTATAAGATTGTTTAATAAACAATATCTCCATTTGGTTCAGGTTTGTTAAATTTATGTTATAGGTTTTCTTTATATAGCTGTGATTTGTCTCTTCTGATCGTCTTGTTTTGTTAAAGTAAATCATCTTTCGAATGTACAGGAGGAAGAGGAGAGGTGTGCTAAAGCAAGAGTTGAAGCCGAGAAAAAGAAGAAATATCTCAAGAAATCTCTTGCCAAGAAATCTCATGCAAAGAAATCTCCTGCAAAGAATGCTAAGGTAAAGCTCTCTGCAGTTGGCGGAGGCATGGCTTTTATTATCTGTGTTTCAATGTCACACACTAGATGGTCATTGCAAGGTTAGGCCTGAACTGCATTTTTGTATAAATACCTTGTTTGCAGTATACTGCTTACTAAACTCTTATGTTTTAACTTGTGTAGAAAGATACTTTGCCTATAGAACCAAAGAGCTGCGCCGCTAAGCGACCTGATCTGAAGGCATTGACCAAGGCAAGTAAAAAATTGATTCTGTTGAACCTTGATTCTCGACTACACAGTCTGCTGATATTGTCTATCTGACAATTTAGTTTAGAATTTCACTTTTTTGGATTGTCAGCAGTGTTATCGATGCCGGAGAGCCAAAATCCTGTCATACAGGCTGCATTACGGCGCCGTTATAGTGGATTATGGCAGAAAAACATGCAATATTGGCCGATATTTACCATTGCGGCGAGCCCAAAACAGTGTATATCTGCCATAGCTGTCATGGCTCCGCAATTTGATAACACTGATTGTTAGTGCCGTTGCTAACTTGTTATGAGTTTACCTTATTCATCTTTTGATTGGTGGTGTTTTTTAGTTGATTTTTCTCTTCGTATTTATGATGCCTTACTTTTTGTTTGCTATGAGCCATATCTTTGAAACAATTTAAAAGAGTACTTTTACTTCTATTTATTTTTCATATGATCCTTTGTTTTTATTTTATTCTTATTCTGGTACTTTTATTCCAATTGTTGCTAGGGGAATAATCTTAATGATCACTCGAGTTGTCCAAAAAGTATTATTTTGTCAAAATAAGCTTAAGCCAGAAGCAAATCAGTTTAGTTGTATCCAACTTGTTTTCTTTTAACACTGTCTTTGTATTGGAGATCTTGCAGATGATGCAAAATAATGAGATATTGTTCCCTAAAAAAGAATTGGTGATATTCCAGGTTGGCAGCTTCATCTTGTGTGTATTGACTGTTGATTTTTTATAGCATAACAAGTGTTATAATTAGCTTATTTCATTTTCATCAATAATTACCATTCATTTTTGCTTGTAATGTATTTTATTTTCTAATATTCAAGGTGTTGAGGTTGGATATCAGTTCTATTCTCGTGCCGAAATGGTGGTGATTGGTTTTCATAGCCACTGGTTAAATGGCATTGACTATATGGGACAATCTTATTCCAAAGAGGTAATACATCTTCTTGTTGCCCTTATTTTACTATGTAGTTTAATTTTTAATATCAAAAGATTTCAAGTGATTCATATGATCGTAATTAATAGATTTTTTACTATAATTAAAATTAGCTAATTCTATTTTTGTTCTATATATGTTTAAGTCAATTATCAACCTGTTTTGACTAATCATACTTATTTTGTTTATACTTATATATATATATATATATATATATATATATATATATATATATATATATATATATATATATATATATATATATATATATATATATATATATATATATATTATATTAGAACCTACACTTCCATATTTGAGTCCGCTACTAGTTGGAGAGAAGTTTCTAATTGGTGCAAATTTTGCATCTGCAGGAATTGGAATTCTCAATGATACTGGATTTCAGTTTGTAAGGGTCACCTTAAACTATACTTCTAAAAAAAGTGTACCATAACATTAAGCTCTTATTAATTAAGATTGTTTTGCAGTTGTATATAATTAGAATCTACAAACAGCTTAAGCTATTTCAAGTGTATCAGAAAAGAGTAAGTGCACACATTGGTTCAGAAGGAGCAAGAAACTTAGTCAACATAGCACTTGTGCTAATCACTCTTGGCGGCAATGATTTTGTCAACAATTATTATTTAGTCCTTTATTTAGCAAGATCTCGTCAATTTTCTCTCCCAGATTATGTTAGATATCTCATTTCCGAGTACCGCAATTTTCTCTCCCAGATTATGTTAGATATCTCATTTCCGAGAATCGGTTTTTTCCCAGTTTTTTTTGGAATTTATTCGTTTCTTTTTTACAACGATAGCTCAACATAGCTTACTCTATTTAGTTTTCTGGTGATTTTTGTTCTACAGGGACTTAAGTTCATAATAATAGCAAAAATATTGAGAGCAAGAGTGAAATGACTTACCTACGGCGAGGAGGTTATCGCCGGTTTATTGTAGAGGTATGCGTTTTTTATTACTGCTATCGTTTCTGGAAATTTGTCACGAATTGTCACAGTAGCTGTAATTTGTTGTTATGACTGAGTTGCAATTCTGTTGTTGCAATTGATGTTGCTGAATGTTGATTAGATTATGTTTTTGTTGAATTTCTTCGAATCGTTGTTGAGTCGTGTGCTGAAGCGATTGAATTGTTGCTGCAGGTGTTGCTTGAAGATTGAGAGCTTCTTGTGATGAAGGCTTGAACAAATCTTGAATTGTTGACTTAAATGGTTGGATATTTGTTGTTTTGTTATTTTGTAATAGTCCATCGTGTGTAAACTTTCTTATAATTTTGTACACTTGTGTATCCTAGATTAATACTTTTGTAAATTTTGAAGAATATATATGCATCCTAGCTATTTGGTGCAATGAAATTATATCATTCACTGGTTAGAAAAATATGAAAATAGTGACCTATATGAAAATAGTGACCTAAATGTGGTCTGTGCTGTGGGAAAAATGTGCAAAATAGCGATCTAACTTTGGTCTGTGTGGTATTTGAAACTTATATGGAAAATTAGGTACAAAATAATTACAGGTTAAAATATTAAAAACATCTATTATATGCTTAAAAATAGAAAACATATTACATCGGGCAAAATGGAAAACCGATGTAAAAACTTATCTATTACATCGGGCAAAATGGAAAATTGATGTAAAAACTATCTATTACATCGGATGGACAGGACAACCGATGTAAAATATGGCGTATATATATTTTTTTATAAAAAATTGCATTGTTTTTCACATCAGACATCCGAATTCAACCGATGTGGTATGTTAATTTTTCACATCGGGCCTTGGCCCGATGTAAAATGCCTCTGACTTATTACATCGCCTGGCTTTACATCGGGCCTAGGCCCGATGTAAAAAGTACTTTTCGCCCGATGTAAAAAGTACTTTCTGCACTAGTGACTGGTGGGAGAATTGGTTTCTCAGCATTCGACCATGGAAACCAACTGACATGGATTTGGAGAGAATCTTATGGCTAAGAGTGATGGGGACACCTTGCCATGCATGGGGTGTGAGTTTCTTCAAGTTCATAGCCAACCAAAGAAAATCTTATGGCACGATGACATGGATTAATTCCGTCTGAATTTCCATGAAACTTTTCTTTTCTGTTTTGCAAAGGCTATAAAGGCTTTTCGATTTTTATAGCACTATAGAACATCGGATATTGATAGATCTGCTTTGAAAACCACAATGCTATCTTAGTTTTGCTATATTTGTGTTAAACACTATTTGCTGGGATTTATGAACGACAATACTGATTTGTGACTGTGTCGAGTAATATCAAATAGCGGCGCCATGGCTGCTATGGTGGATATACATGGCGGTTTTGGGACTCACCCCAATGGTAAATATTAGTGGTGGGAGCAATGCAGTTATAGTCTCAGCATCAGACCATCGGACGTGTAGGTTTATTTTACTCTTTTTGTTGCAGAAAAATAGATAATCATTGGAAGTATGTTTACTATTCTACTTAATTCCTCACTATCTTATTAGTCATATATGTTTTGCAATGCTTGGTTGTTGTTTGTATGTTTTGCAATTCACGGTCCTTGCTTCTTGAGTCTAATTTATTTTCTTTTTTAGGTATGGAGCTTATCTAGGGGAACACTACTAAGAAGTATAGTTTTCCCTTCAATAATTAACGCAATTGCATTGGATCCAGTTGAACACGTCTTCTATGGTGGGAGTAGTGATGGAAAATATTTATTGCTGCACTCAACACTTGAAAGAATCGCTAATACTAACAATTATGGGAAGTATATCATTGTCTCATTTTCTAACCACATGTTATCTTTTCTCCTCTTACTTTTCAGATCTTGTCTCATTTGGCATCTATTATTTTTATGCTTTTCTCTATTGATTGATTAACCGGTTGATTGCTTCGGACTAACTTCTTCATTTTATCGGCAAGATATTTACTTGCTTAACATATGGCAAAGTTGGAGATTTCATAAATTCTTGGTCTATAACTAATATTCTTGTCGCTAGACAAGAAATTGACTCAAGTAATCATACATTTAATTTACAAGCATCAACAATAAAGCATTGAGCTTATTTACTCCTTCTAGAAATATTTGCAAATTCATGGGATGAAGATTTAGAAAAAAAAGACTCTTATCAACCCAAGTGGTAGCAACGGATGTTTCATACCACAATTCTAATGTTATGTCTAATCATATTAAGCAACTTCATATATTTATCACTCTTTCTGAGATTTAAAACATGTCTGATTTAGACTTATGTCACATCGACTTACAATTAATATCTATGTCAATAATGTCTTTATTAACTAATTCTAATTGTGATTTAACCTATGTTGTTAATCTTGAGTAGCGATGCGACATGATCAACCCCATAATCGGAGCAGCGCCGAAGTGGGATCCGGCGTGGCCGCTATTAACAACATAGAATTTGATATCTTTTTTCATTATGTCTCAGCAAAGTTGTTCAGTTACGGCTTCTAAAATCGGGATAGAGAAACTTAAACACGATTACGAAAGGCCAATGGATATGGATAAACAATGAAAGAAATGGATGAAAACTTGCATAAAATTGGTCTAAAGGAGCTATTAGACGATGGTCAAGCAAGAACCTTCGAAGAAGATCACAAATAAGACATACATGTTTTGTTTGCCAAACACGTTTTCAATTTGGAGGTAGATTTTTTATATCTCTAGCATCACAAGTTTTTCTTCGGCAAGTTAACTGTTTTTCTTTTATGGCTTTCTTACAAGATTGTGTTAATTTTTTCCTATAATTGAGAAGTCCTACTTATTTGTAATTCGATACTCTTGCTATTAATGAAAACCCGGTCTATTTTGTCCAGAAAGTCCTATTTACAATGTCCACTAGAGGGGACGAATGCTTTTTTCCGTTTTCCATTGAAAACATAAAAAACTTTGTTCAAGGTTTAGAACAAAGGTAAAATGTTTTACCTTACATGTGTGCAAATGATATTTTTTTAGTTCATGTTTATAAATTTAAACTTATCTAAAAATAAAACTTTGCACTAATGAAATTTTGTTATTGACATTTTGATGTGCTCATTCCTTATTATATGTGCACATGAAAACATCAATAACAAAATTCTATTATTAGTACAAACTTTTATTTTAAATACCATTTACACATGTAAGATAAAAATATTATACCTTTGTCCAAGACCCTGAAGAAAATTTTATATATTTCAATGAAAAATGCAAAAAGCAAGAGTCCACCTCCAACGATGGAGATTGGGAAGAGGATTTTCCCCACAAATTATATTGGACTTTGATTACAGCTAGAGGGTTGATTTGGCAGTTTGCTGTTTAAATATCACAACACTACAATATTTATTGTCTTTGACAACACTCTTTTATCCAACATGTAAAAAAATGTAACCAAAAATAATATAGGGGACAATTTTTAAACTTTAACAATAAAATTTGTCTAGCAATAGGTTATAAGCATCCCTTATTCTATCTTTAGGGACGTTTATCTAATATTGATATAGTTCTAACAAAAATATACATTTATTTATTGTTGCTATTAGAATTAACTCTTCTAAATTTTTAGTGTTAAACTTTATTTCAGTTTCCTTCCGGATAGTATAATGTAATTTAATTTAATAATAAATAATATAATATATATTAATATATTTTGTTTTACATAGAGACTATGGTTTGTAGGTGGTCTTTTTGCGGCAAAATTACTTATCCAAATTTTTCTTTTTAGGAGTTTATTAAGGATCTGTTGCTTTTTATCTCGTAATGTTAATTGGTTGTAATTTTCACTTTTTTTTCGGGTTTTCCCGTCTTTTCGCGTAATAGTTCTCCCTATTAATATATCTTGCTTACACAAGAAAAAAATTTTGTTTTCGTTCCAATTTCAATTATATAATATAACGACTTTTATCACAAATAAGTCATTCAAATTTAATATATATATATGAGAATGGTATATTTATATGAGAAAATGAGAATAAATTACAGCCATTAGATCAATTTGTAAGATTGAGATTAACTCACAATCTTAAAAATATCAGTTTCCTCAAAATTTACATGATTTCTCTCTCTTCATCCCGGAATTCACTCTTCCTTCTCCAATTTTATCTCTTCTCATATGAATCACTTTGTTCATCTAATCAATTTTAATGGATTCTATACGTTCTGTTTTAATATTAAAGTTACCCAATTTCAATTTGATACTAAAATAATAAACTTTGGAGCTTGATACCGTTAACTTTTGGAGTTTTATACTGCTACTTATGCTACTTATGCTGAAGTTTGTGTTAAAGGCCAATGTTGCTGTTATAGACTGTATTGTTCAGGGCTGCTGAGAGATACTTTTAATTTTTCAGTCTTCAAATGTAGTTTTTATTAAGCGTAATTTAGTTGTTGTTGTTCATAGTTTAGTTAATTTATCAAAAATGTGTGGTAGTAACTTGGATGGGTCTGTCCCAACTCAAGCTAAATTTTCCTATGATGTAATCTTGTAATAAATTATCATGTAAATATTTCATCTATTTTTCTATTGAAATCGTGGATTGAGACTTTGAACTTACTAAGCAATTTTATGGGATTTTAATATCATTTGGCACAAGTTGATAATTATCTACTGTTATATTGGATTGAAAATGACAGTAGCTACATTTAGAGTGAAATTGGCATAATTTTGTAGCATCAAAGTTTATTGAGGAATCAATCACTTGTACATATAAATGTAGCTTACTTCTACTATGCAAAATTGTGTGAGTTTAGAGAATCCATTATCTATGTCTAAACAATCCATTCTTTGAGTCAAACTACATCTAGTCGACTGGGATACAAAGGGGCAAAACAGTTTGTTAAGCTCAAAAGCGCCGAGGGCCCTAGCTAGAAGAAAGCAAAGACCCACAAATTCAAACGAATCGGTAATATCACGCGAAGTGTGAAGTTTTAGAGGAAAATAGCATATGAATGGAGAACATATGGGGCCTTATAAAGGAAAGTTATAAGAAGCGAATATGGAGTCCTAAGTGGATCGAGAAACCTCCACAAAGTAGTTTATTTTATGCACTATAAATAAAGAACTTGGTAAAAATTTTAAGAGGTTCAAAAATTTTACAAACGTCTACACGCTAAACACTTAGAGTACTCAAGCGACGATCGAAATAAGTCAAGCAAAAGCTATGTATGTAAGAACCACTTAATTTTTCTGCAAATTTTAATATCATGTCTTTTTCATTCAAACTTATTTGTTTTCCTTACAAGTTTTTGTTTTTCGTGAAGATTCGAGGACGTGTCGAACACATTATTTTACAAAGAAGACACTTAACACCTAGAAAAAACTCTTTGAAAATACAAGTGTTTTTCTGAGATTCACAGGTCGATCTCGCAAGTGACTTTTAAAAAGAGACCAGCGAAGTTTACTACTTTCCAAGGTAAACATTTGGATGACATTTTTGGTCCGAAACTTCCGAGCCCGGTCCGCTGCCTACTCATTGACGGATTTATACGAGAAACACCTATTTTCCCACCTCAATTTCAAATTTATTCTCTTACTACTTTGTAAAAAGAAATTACACTTAAAAGTTATATTATTTAAAAAACAGTACTACAATCATCCTAAAGTAAGTGTCTTAGTAATCACTTAAGAAAATGTGAAAATGAATGAGAGAGAATAGCGAATTTTTTTATTAGTAATCAATGTATTTTCATTATCATTAATATAAGTTTAGAGAAATTGTAAATTAAAAATATTAATTAAGGATATAATTAGAATATAAAATAAAAAATGCATTAAAACTAAAAGAAACACTTATTTATGAATAAATAATTTAAAAAATGTGACATTTGTTTGGGATAGAGGAAGTAACATTTAGTTAGTTCTTTTTAATTAACACCTTTTTACATAAAATAATTTAAATATTTTTAAAATCCATGTTTTGTAAAGATGTATTTCATATATTTGAGTAAGGTTAAAAAAATTTAAATCTTTTTAAAAACAATAATATTTAGCCAAATCACAGTTAAATTAAAATTAAAACTATTAATTAATCCTTCATATGTCAAAAACTATTTTAATAAAAAAAAACCATTACACATTTTCAAATATCAAATGAAAATTACCCAAATGAAATTTAAAAAATTTACAAGCGAAAGTATTTAGCCATAGTTCATTCGTGTATATCATTGAAATTTTTTACTTATTATTGTTATTTAGCAATTTGTTAGATGATAAGTGATGAAGAATGATGATGTTTTCATATGCATTAAAGGCTCAAGAGGTTTTTTTTATAATAGATAATCCAATAAAAAGGAGTATAAGCCACCCAAGTATAGACAAATCAACCCTCTATAGCAAAGGAGGGGATTGATGTTCCAATAAAAAAAGTTACAGACAAGCGAGATGTTACAGTAGGACGACATCCAATACCAGGACCTAGGCTCAAGTTAAAATTAAGAGCTTTCTTGCTGAACCAATTAAGCCTCTTGCTGCTAATCAAATGCACTTATCTAAATGGTGGAGCTTTCTCAGGTCATATATACTTGTGGGAAGTCAGTTTTCATATTCATGCTTCTTTTTTTAAGTTGGATTATTTTATTAAAATTAATCTGGATTGTTCTGTCTGATTGTTAAAATATTGAGTTATTTTCATTTTTATAAGCAAGCTTACAAAATCAAATTCATACCATTTTAATATTTATCTAGAAGAGTGAAGTTTACAAGTGTTGAACTTTAGATAACATGGCAAAATGATTTGTAGCATCGTGTCCAAGGATAGTTTCTTGGACAACCATTAAAAGGAAAATGAATAGTTTAATATTGCTTATCCATTATTCACGTAGCAAATCAATAATATGGTTAATTATCAAAGTTCGATCTATTTTGTGGGAAGTCCTCTTCATAATGTCTATCATAAGAAAGGGATTTTTGTCTTTTGGCATTTCTCAATAGAAAACTACAAAATTTACTGCAAGATCTTGGATAAATGTAAAACGTTTATATCTTACATGTGTGCAAAGTGTATTTTTTTAGTTAATGATGGGCAATGTTAATTTATTTAAAGATTAAAGTTTGCACTAATAATAAAATTTTATTATAGATGTTTTGATCTACAACTTAGCCATCAAGTTTATAAAAGCCTTGAAATGCAACTTAGCCATCAATATAATTTTAGCCATCAATCTTTAGTGAATTACATCGATTTCCATAATATTGTCTATCAAGTTAGGGTTTATAAATAACACATAAGTAATGAATATTACGTTTGTCATAGGAAGCAATATGACACACGAAATAATATCTTTGGCAAATAATAAGAGGTGTTCATTATGGAATCTAGCATATTATATGAGAGTAGTGCTATTTAGTACGAAACAATTTGAAGAAAAAATGCAAGAATGAGTATGTGTCACTATTTTAGTGGTAAATTTTAAATTAATTTTAAATTTAACTTCTTTTTTAATAGGGATCATGGGAGTTGTGGTGATAATGGATGATTGAGATCTATTCTTTCATTTCTTGTTTATTTATTTTCTTACTAATAAGCATTTTCCATTATATGAATACTTTTTGTTGTTTCCCAACGATATTGTTCTGTCTGTTGTATTCTCCTACTGACAAATATAATATTCCTCATTTGTATGTTATTTATAATTCCTAACTTTATAAACATGTTATGGAAATGTTAACGTGATTCACTAAAATAGTTAGAACAATCAAATATCATTTGAGATCATTTAGCAAGCGATGTTATATCATCCAATATTTCTCAAAATCATGACCTGTGAGGTTGCCTCTTCAATTGCTCAAACATTGGACTTCAAAGTTGAATTTCAAGACTTTTGTAAATATAATGGATAAAATTATCTTAATGTATTTACAACTCTAAGAAAGGTTGAAGACTTCTAATGCATTTCAAGACTTTCTGAATATCGTTGTTCCGTCTCAAACCATAGGGTGAATTTTTCACTTAGAGAGAACAAAGTGTTTTTCACTATAAGTTACCCTTTTCTAATTAAGAACAAAAATAGAGAAGAATGTTAGACTGATCAGATTTGGATTCAAGTGTCACATATGCTGCTGAATTGATATCCAGATATTACTTTCATCAGGGTCACCTTTGTTAGGCTCTTATGTGAGGAACGTGATAAACATTTCATCTAAGCACTTAGTATCCACATCTCCTTGAATATGATATGTAATTTTCCAAATGTCACTTCTAAAATATATGCAATTTAGGTTTGTTGTCTCTTTAAGCAGTAATGTCTTGGTTATCTTTATGCAGTTAGTCTGTTCTCTCTCTTGGGCTTTTTCATTTTTGGTTGAATGATGACGGTAGTGTCACTCTACTATAAGTACATTGAAAATTAGATTCTATTAGTTTGATATAATATTCTTGTCAGAACTTGGCTAAACAATCCTCCCATGAGTCAGTCATCAATGTTGTGGTGCCTTGTCTTTCTTCCACGCTGTTGTCATGCTTTCTATTATGCCGTTGCCACGCTGTGCGTTTTCTTCGGCAAGTTTTAAGTGTTTTTCTTTTATGGGTTTTTTAGGAGGTTGTGTTAATTTTTTCTTATAATTGAGAAGTCCTACTTATTTGTAAATCAGTACTTTTGCTAGTAATGAAAACCCAATTTATTTTGTCTAGAAAGTCCTATATATTTACATTGTCCACTAGAGGGGACTGTTGCTTTTTGCCTTTTCCATTGAAAACATACAAAATTTTCTTCAAGGTTTAGGACAAAGATAAAATGTTTTATCTTACATGTGTGCAAATGATTTTTTTTAGTTCATGTTTGTAAATTTAAACTTATCTAAAGATAAAAGTTTGCAATAATGAAATTTTGTTATTGACATTTGATGTGTTCATTCCTTATAGTTGCAAAAATTTCAATATATATTTACTCATCATATTTGCAGAAGATTTGATATGCTACTTAGAGGTCTAGATGTTGAGAAATACATGGCGCATCCATTGCTCAACATCACGACCTCTAAGTTACATTTCAAGCCTTTTTTAAGCAAGATCGGTAAACTTATATTAAATATTTTTACAACTTTAAAAAATTAGCAAATGAAAATATCAATAACAAGATTCTATTATTAGTGCAAACTTTTATTTTAAATACCATTTTCAAATGTAAATAAAAATATTATACCTTTGTCCAAGACCTTGAACAAGATTTTGTATATTTTCAATGAAAAATGTAAAAAGCCAGAGTCCGCCTCTAGTGGTGGAGATTGTCAAGAGGATTTTCCACACAAATTAGATTGGACTTTGATTACAGCCAGAGGGTTGATTTGGCAATTTGCTATTTAAATATCACAACACTACTATAATTATTGTCTTTGACAACACTCTTTTATCCTACATGTAAAAAATGTAACCTAAAATAATATATAGGACAACTTTATCTTATTGTTGCCTATGGTAGATTTATAGTTCATGACAGATTTAATTCGCCTTTTTGGGAAGCACCGTGGTTGGATGACAAAGCTCTAAAAGAGGTATTTCCGAATTTATTTATTGCCTCTAGTCTTAAAAATGTGTCGGTAGCCGCTATGGGAGGATGGGTTAATGGAGTGTGGCAATGGGGAGATTTTGGAATCTCCGGTTCCATTGAGGGGAATAACGGTTTTGATACGAATATCTTGTCTTTGAGGGGGTGTTTGGCGGAGTTTGATGGTTGGAAGGAAGGAAAAGATGAAGTTGTGTGGAGGGGAAATCCGGAAAAGGTTTTTTCGGTAGCTTCTTTTTATGCTTTTTATGAGAATTTACGCATTCCGTTTGGTCCTTCAAATAGACATGAGGAAGCTTTTGGTATTTTGTGGAAGATGGAAGTTCCGTTTAAGATAAAGGCTTTTGGGTGGAGATTACTTCATAATAGGCTACCTATGAAAGATCTTTTGGAGAGGAGAGGTATGTCTTTTCCTTTGAATGAATTAAAATGTACATTTTGTGAGTATGGTGTGGAAAGTAGAAATCACTATTTTTTTGATTGTTGGGTGGTAAAGTATATTTGGAGAGAGATAGCTTCTTGGGTGGGTAAAGAAGATAATGTAGAGGAGGAGTGTTTGTCGTCTTTTATGGAATGGCACTCTTATTTTTATAGGAAGAAAGCGCATGGTAGGAAATTGAATGTGGTTTGGATGGCTATAACTTGGATTTTGTGGTCGGTTAGGAACGGTTGGTGCTTTCGTAAGGAGCCTTGGAATGTGAATAATATTGTTTGGAACATTAAGATATTGGTTTGGAAGTGGTCGTTTTGTGGGAAAATTACTTATCCCAATTACTCTTTTTACGAGTTTTGTATGGATCCTATATACTTCCTCTCGTAATTGTAATTGGTTTGTAATTTCTCTCTTTTTTGTCGGCGCTTTCGATTTTCTTTATAAAGGTTTCGAGAACCCTTTGTTCTCGCATCAATGATATCTCTTGCTTTCTAAAAAAAAGAAGTTGTCTAGCAGCAGGTTATAAGCATCCCTTATTCTAACTTTTGGGATGTTTATCTAATGCTAATATAACACATACCAATTGTAATAGGAAATATTACACATACCAATTGTAACTTTTATGAGTTTTGTAAAAATCCTTTGTTTTATATCTCTTAGGTTTCATTTGGTGTGTAATTTTTCTTTTCCGATTTGTCTTATCGGATCTCTTTTGTAACCGGGTTTGAGAATTTCTATTCTCTTTTTAATGAAACTTGCTTAAAAAACAAAAAAAAAATATTTTGGGTTAAACTTTATTTCAGTTTTCTTCCCAATAGTATAATATAATATAATTATTTTAACTTATTAATAAATAATATAATATATATTAATATATTTTGATTTCTTTCCAATTCTAATTATATAATATAACCACTTTTAATTATAAATAAGTCATTCTATATATATATATATATATATATATATATATATATATATATATATATATATATAACCAGTTTGTATTTGTAAGGTGATTTGTTTCTATATGGGGGAAGATCTTGGAACGGAGAATCAGGAGAAGAATATGGAGTGAGGATGCGGCGGCGATCAACAATCGACTTCGCGGAGCATCGACGAGATTGATTTCAGAGTGAAACTTCGATGATTGAAAATGGAAGAAAGGAATATGAAGTGAAATACAGTCTTTGTTTGTCATCGTCCTATATTATTGTTGCCGCCAACACAGTTGAATCGTGTTCATATGTCTTTACGCCCGCGTTTCATGATTCATTCTCCCGTTAAGATTGGTTGGGTTTTAATGGATCCTACGCGTTCTATTTTAATATTAAATTTACCCTATTTCAATTTGATACTAAAATAATAAACTTTGGAGCTTGATACTGTTAACTTTGGAGTTTTATACGGTTACTAATGTTGAAGTTGATGTTAATTTTATCAACTCAAAGGCCAATGTTGCTGTTATAGACTATATTGTTCCGGGCTGCTGATAGATACTTTTAATTTTTCAGTCTTCAAATGCAGTTTTTATTAAGCATAATTTAGTTGTTGTTGTTGTTCATAGTTTAGTTTTTATTAAACAACAAATTGAGGCGAAGAGTCTTCTTTCGAAATAGCAACTTTAAGTGGCTAGTCCCCAAGCTGAACCAAAATTTTATACTGACCTGTCTTAAACTAATGAGACCTTTTAATCTTGGCTAATCTTACAAAACGAGACAGGGTAACCATGAGATTTTATATCGGGCCTATGTCAAACCTTAGCAACCTTTCAAATCATGTCAAGCATACGAACCGATTTAAGGTTTTATTAAGAATAACCACAAATCAACTTGAGATTTTAAAACTGGGTTGATCTCGAACCGATGAAATCTTTTGAACCGGCTGAGCTGTCGAACTAAACTAGTAACTTAGTAACTAAATCCCCAAACTAAAGCTTTAAAGAGTTTAGCTTCGAACCCAAATAAACAATTCCTAATTAGCTACATTACTCAATGAAGATCAAAATTTTCCTTGGTGAATTTACAATACTACCCTTTAAAAATTACATAAACGCTTCACTTGCAAAAGACCTTTCTTGAAAGCACTATGACTAAATCTTTTATTGAGAGAACGAGAGAAATATTTTTTGAGAGCAAGTGAGACATGGCAATGAATTATAGTAGTTTATTGGTTGAAGATACCTAACTAAATTCAAGGGTAAGAGAGTGTTCACATTTTTAAATAATAATATTAAGTCATGGTTCAACGATAATTAAATGAAATATTTAAAATTAATACCATTCCGCATATTTCAAAATAATATTTTATAAATATTTAAAAAAATAATATTGTTAAAAATGGATTAAAATTTTTTCTAAGCGGAGTGTTTGTTTGATGGATTCAAATAGGATTTCTAGGAATGTGAGGTTGGGAACCTTATATTTCTATGTTTGTTTGAAGTTTTAACAAAATATTCCTAGGTATATTTTATTCCTTGGAATATCATTTACTCGTAAAATTTAAAAAAAAATTCTCATGTCAAAAGATGAGAATCTTACATTTCCATAGGAATAAAAAGTAACCAACTATAACTATCCACTTATAAATTATTTCAGCACTTTTATATTTATATTTAAATTTTTTAAATTATAAATAAAATAAAATTTCAAAATATTCCTAGGAACCTAAATAAATTGCCTAACAAATTGATGGGAATTATATTCCAACAATAACATTCATAAGAATAACATTTCTGTAAATTTAATCCTCGAAACAAACACACCCTAATAAATAAATTTTTTAAAAAAATTGTAAAGACATTATAGTCACATTTGAACGGTTAGAAATGAAAATTTAAATAATAAATTAATCCTACATGATAAAAAATTAATTTTTCGTTTTGAATATTTTACATCAATGAGAAAATCAGAAATTTTACAAGCTTGAATATTTTATCAAAGTTAAACCTTAAAACCGTGTTCAAAAACTGACTTAATTCATATAGATTAAAAGAATATTTTCAACGGGTGTATGTCGGATATAATCCCTTTTTTTAGAATTGGCTTCTTTCTTTTTACAACTTAGGGAAGTATCCCTTATATTCTCTTTTCTAATTTCATTGCCTATTTAAAAAAAAAATGATTTTACAGCTGTTAGCTAGATTGCTCGTTTCTCTAATAGAACAAACCCATCATCACTCACTAAACACAATTTTTTGGTTGTTCATATTCATGCTTCTTTTTCAAATTGGATTATTTTATTCAAATTAATTATTTTCATAAATTGACAATACTTTTTCAAATTGGATAAAATTAGTTTTTCATTTTTTTTCAAATAAAGCCCTGGTCTTGTGCTGCCCTGATTTTTAGGATAATAAAGCCCTAGTCTTATGGCCTTTCTATTTTTTAGGATTAATTGCGTCAGAATTTCCATGAAACATAGCTTTTCTATTTTGCTTCACTCGGTGTAAAAAGGCTATAAATGCCTGATGTTCATTTCAAGAACAATTCAATTCGCTTATAATACACTAGAGTAATTTGACTCTCTGCCATGGACTGCCATCCGCCATCAACAATATTAACTGTGTCTTTTATTTTTTTTCTTCTTATTTTCTTTTGGAATAATATATTGCCTAGGTTCTCGTATTGTTAACCATCATGGCATGTTATCGGAGAATCCGAAAATATTTACTAATATAGTTGTTTAGAGCACACCATGCGTGTAACTGATACTGCTGCGATCGGTTATGGAGGGTGCAATGCAGTTATAGTCTCATAGTCTCAGCATCAGACGATCCTACGTGTAAGTTCGTTTTACTCTTTTTATTGCTAAAAAATATATAATCAATGGAAGTATGTTTACTATTATGGAGGGTGCAATGCAGTTATAAGGTTTGTTTTACTCTTATAGTTGAATGTTTTAGTTATTTATGATTACTTTGAACTTTCACTTATTGAAGCTTTCATATATATATATATATATATATATATATATATATATATATATATATATATATATATATATATATATATATATATATATATATATATATATATATATATATATATATATATATATATATAAAGAGCAGTTTTGTCACTTGTTAATTGTGGATCACGATCACATAAATAGTGGGTTGTTCAAATTATGATAAGGATCAGACAGAGCTATAACACGTTATTTGATAATATTTGTAATAAATAATGTATTGGTGAAAGGGAACAATAGTAATTTATTCAAATTTCACTATGCTATAGTGCTATAGCCGCTATTTAACAATACTGCATATCATTGTCTCATTTTCCAACCACACATGTTATCTTTTCTCCTATTATTTTCCAGATCTTGAACATATGACATGTTAATGTCCTCTTTTTTATTTTTCCTTTCCCATTTGGCATCAATTGTTTTTATGCTTTTCTCTCTATTGATTGATTAACCGGTTGATTGTTTCTAACTTCTTCATTTTAACAGCATGATAGTTACTTGCTTATCATATGGCAAAGCTGGAGATTTCTTAATTTCTTGGTCTATAAATAATATTGTTATCACTATAAAAGAAATTGATTCAAGTAATCATACTAATAATTTACAAGCATCATCAAAAAAGCATGGAGCTTATTTACTCCCTCTACAAAAATTTGCAAAATCTTAGGATGAAGAATCAGAAGAAAAGACTCTTATCAACCTAGATGGTAGCAAGGGATGCATGGATGTTTCATACCACAATTCTGATGTTATATCTAATCACATTAAGCAACTTCAGGTTAGTATATCCATGTTTTTTTTAGTAAGCAAGATATCATTAAAGGGAGAACTAAGGGTTCTCCAACCCACTTACAAAAGAAACGGGATAAACCCGACAAAAAAAGAAAATTACACACCAATTACAATCACGAGAGATAATACAAAGGATTCATACTAAACTCATAGAATGAATAATTGGGATGTGTAATTTTTCCGCAAAACGACCATTTCCACACCAAGAGCTTGATATTCCAAACGGCGTTGTTCACATTCCAAGGCTCCTTCCGGAAACACGAACCGTTTCTAATCAACCATATAGTCCAAGTAGTAGCTAACCAAACACTACCCGACTTTCTATCCTTTACCTTTAGACTACGAAAAAAATGGTACCATTCCATAAAATTTGGCCGGCACTCGTCTTCTATATTAACCCCTTTACCCACCCAAAAAGCTATCTCCCTCCAAATATTTTTAACCACCAAACAACCAAAAAATATATGATTACTACTTTCCGAACAATATCCACAAAAAATGCACTTAGAATCATCCGAAGAAAAGGACATACCTCTTATGTGATCTACAGCTATCAGTCTTTTTGTATTTTATTTTAAAAGAATTATTGTCTATGTACCAATGACACTTCCGATTTAAAACATGTCCGATTTAGACATGTGTCACACCAAAACACATGGTGACAAATTAAGTTACAATTATTAT
Source organism: Vicia villosa (assembly GCF_029867415.1). NCBI lineage: Eukaryota > Viridiplantae > Streptophyta > Magnoliopsida > Fabales > Fabaceae > Vicia > Vicia villosa. The sequence continues at coordinate 158,615,710 of NC_081183.1, forward strand.
CTATGCCAATAGTGCATTATCAGATATTTCTGTTGCACTCCATAAACAATTTTTAACATCTTAGGATTTAACACCTTTTTTCATTTATGTCTAAGTAACAAGGTTCAACCGTTGTTTTTGAAATCATGATAGAGAAACTTAAACTCGAGTAAGAAAGGTCAATGGAGATGGATAAATAATGAAAGAAAATGTATGAAAACTTGCACCAATTATAAAGGACCTTCGATGATGATGACCAAGACATACATGTTTTTCTAGCCCGACATGTTTTCAATTTTGAGGTAGATTTTTTATATCTCTATCATCACATGTTTTTCTTCCACTAGTTTTATGTGCTTTTCTTTTATGGGTTTCTTACGAGGCTGAGTTAATTTTTTCCTATAATTGAGAAGTCCTACTTATTTGTAAATCAGTACTCTGGCTAGCCATCAAAATCCGATCTATTTTGTATGGAAAGTCCCATTGACAATGTCCATCACTGAAACGTGACTGTTGCTTTTTTGCATTTTCATTGAAAAGGTAAACAAACTTTCTTCGAGGTTCCAGACAAAGATAAAATATTTTTATTTTACATGTGTAAAAATGATTTTTGCGATTTTTTTTAGTTCATGTTTGTTGGTTTAAACTTATCTAAAGACAAAAGTTTGCATTAATAAAATTTTGTTTTCGACATTTTGACGTGTTCATTCCTTTAAGTTGTACAAAGTTTAATATAATTTTCCTCATCATATTTGCAGGAGGTCTGATGTGAGTCGAGATGTTGAGTAATACATGGAACATCCATTACTCAACATCACGATCTCTAAGTTGCATTTCAGGCCTTTTGTAAGCATGATGGAAGAACTTATATTAATTTTTTTTAAAAAACTTTAATTAATGAGCACATGAAAACTTCAATAACAAAATTTTATTAAACCTGACAAATATGAAATAAAAAATATCGTGTTTTATCTTTGTCCAAGACCTTAAAGAAAATTTTATAGTTTTCAGTGAGAAATGGAAAAAGCAAGAGTCCAATTCCAGTGATTGACATTGTGAGGAAGATTTTCCAGACAAATTAGATCGGACTTTGATTACCGCCAGAGTGTTGATTTGGCTTATTTGCTATTTTTAAGATCACTATATTATAATATTTATTGTGTCTGGCAACACTCTTTTATCCAACATGTAAAAAATATAACATAAAATTAGTATAGACATCAATTTATGACTGCTACCAGATATATATTCGCTATTTCGTGAGTCTATGCCCTAAAATAATTCTTCTAAACTTTTTTTCGATAACCTTTATTTTAGGTTGCTCCAAATAGTATAATGTAATATAAACTTAAAGATAGTGTTACGAATAAACTTTAACGCCATATTAATTAATATAATATTAATATTATATTAAAGAAACATAGTAAAAAATTAAAGTATATTATTTTTAACTTTTTGTTTTCCATCAGGGATTTTATTTTTCTTTTTTTAATGTTTCTTTTCTCATCATTAATGTAAAAGTTATACGATCATTAATTTAAAAGATAGAGGTACGAATAATCCTGTTTTATTGGAAAAACAATTCAAATTTGATATACCTCTTTCAATTTTCAGTCACTCCTTGTTAATCCTCAAAGTTCTCAAGGAAATGATATACCTCTGTCAAACACTTGTTTAGATGAATAGTCAAATATGTAAAGTAACTTCAAGCCATCAGAAAAATCGGATATCCTTCCCGTGACCAAACAACCAGATGGAATTTTCAGACGAGTTAGCTAATTAGTAAAAGAAATCACACTACAAAATTTTAATTTTTTAAATAGTAATATTAAGTCATAGTTCCGCCATGATTAAATGAAAATATTCAAAATAAACACCATTCTACATATTTTAAAAATATATTTTTCAATTATTTTAAAAAATAATTTTGTTAAAAATACATTGAAGATTTTTCTTATAAATAAAATTTTTTAGTCATATTTGAAGAGTTGAAAATGAAAATTTACATAATAAATAATCCAACGTGTTTAAAAATCATATTTTCAATTTAATAAAATTATTCTGCAAGTTAAGATATGACGTAAAAATTAAATTTGGTCTCCTTTTGCCTTTTATTTTCTTTTGGAATACTATATTGCTTAGGTTATCGTATTGTTAACCATCATGGCATGTTATATTGGTTCAGACTATTTGATGCAAGGTACACTTGCTGATCTCCACTTTCCATTAAATTCATCTTGAATCTTGAACTGACTTAGACGTTGGAGTTCTAACATTGCATGTCTTATTTGACATGTGACTATACACACGGGAGGGGCTGAACCGAGATTTTAAGTGGGCTCATCTCAAACATGGGAGAGATTTTAGTCTGGGCTAAACTTACGAACCGAGACAGTGTTTTAACAGGCTGACCAAGAATCTATGAGATTTTTAAATTGGGCACAGCTTACAAACCAATTTAAGGATTATAAAGGATAGCCACGAACCAACTTAAGATTTTAATACCAAGATGATCTCACACTTGATTTTGTAATTGGATCAACACCATTCTTTAGTCTTCTCACCCGTCTGTATCCATTAATGATAAACTGCTGGGATTATATTAATAAAAACCTCTAGGTTACAAAAATGATAGAGAGAGAACCTTTAACCTCTCTCTAACCTAGTTTTTGTCTTTTTGCCATTTTTTCTCGAATGGCCTGGTGTTCTCAGGAAGAGAGTGATGGGTGGAGGAAGGTAGGGAGGAGGAAAAGGAGAAACTCTGGGTCAGGTTATTGGGATGTTGCCGGTGGAGGTGCGGGAAGGTTAGAGGGTGTTTCAACTACTTTCTTAACTGAATTTGGTGAAAAGTGGAAGGCTAGAGACCTTTTCTTTGAGTTAAAAGAGTTGGGAGACCTAGAGGAGGTGGTTGTCTCCCCCAGAAGAGATAGAAGGGGGAGGAGATTTGGTTTTGCTCGCTGTAAAGTTAGATAACATGGTTTTAGTTAGATAACATGGTTTTGGAAGGGAGGAAATTATATGCGAACTTGCCGAGGTTCCAGAGGCCTGCTAGGGTGCAAGAGAAGGTGCGTGGGAGTAAGGAGGTTGGATGTGTGTCTTATGTCGGGGAGAAGGGTGAGAGGTGTTTCAGAAGAGGCAATGTTTGTTTGGTTGACAACAGGTCCTTTAAGGAGGTTATGCTCAATGGGCATAAAGGAGGGACAAAGGAGGAAGAGGTGTTCAAACCGTTGTGGTTCAGAACCGAGAAAGAAGAGTTAAGAAGATATGAACAGGCTTATATTGGGTAAGCGAAGGATCCAGGGGTAGCTTTGTCCCTGAAGCAGCTTTTTATGGATGAAGGTATCTTAACTATTAGGGTCACTATTCTGGGACCTAATATGTGAATTCTGGAAGACCTGGTTAAAGGTGAAGTGGAGAGCTTTGTGGAAGAAAGGAAGAATTGGTGGGAGAATTGGTTTCTCAGCATTCGACCATGGAAACCAACTGACATGGATTTGGAGAGAATCTTATGGCTAAGAGTGATGGGGACACCTTGCCATGCATGGGGTGTGAGTTTCTTCAAGTTCATAGCCAACCAAAGAAAATCTTATGGCACGATGACATGGATTAATTCCGTCTGAATTTCCATGAAACTTTTCTTTTCTGTTTTGCAAAGGCTATAAAGGCTTTTCGATTTTTATAGCACTATAGAACATCGGATATTGATAGATCTGCTTTGAAAACCACAATGCTATCTTAGTTTTGCTATATTTGTGTTAAACACTATTTGCTGGGATTTATGATCGACAATACTGATTTGTGACTGTGTCGAGTAATATCAAATAGCGGCGCCATGGCTGCTATGGTGGATATACATGGCGGTTTTGGGACTCACCCCAATGGTAAATATTAGTGGTGGGAGCAATGCAGTTATAGTCTCAGCATCAGACCATCGGACGTGTAGGTTTATTTTACTCTTTTTGTTGCAGAAAAATAGATAATCATTGGAAGTATGTTTACTATTCTACTTAATTCCTCACTATCTTATTAGTCATATATGTTTTGCAATGCTTGGTTGTTGTTTGTATGTTTTGCAATTCACGGTCCTTGCTTCTTGAGTCTAATTTATTTTCTTTTTTAGGTATGGAGCTTATCTAGGGGAACACTACTAAGAAGTATAGTTTTCCCTTCAATAATTAACGCAATTGCATTGGATCCAGTTGAACACGTCTTCTATGGTGGGAGTAGTGATGGAAAATATTTATTGCTGCACTCAACACTTGAAAGAATCGCTAATACTAACAATTATGGGAAGTATATCATTGTCTCATTTTCTAACCACATGTTATCTTTTCTCCTCTTACTTTTCAGATCTTGTCTCATTTGGCATCTATTATTTTTATGCTTTTCTCTATTGATTGATTAACCGGTTGATTGCTTCGGACTAACTTCTTCATTTTATCGGCAAGATATTTACTTGCTTAACATATGGCAAAGTTGGAGATTTCTTAAATTCTTGGTCTATAACTAATATTCTTGTCGCTAGAAAAGAAATTGACTCAAGTAATCATACATTTAATTTACAAGCATCAACAATAAAGCATTGAGCTTATTTACTCCTTCTAGAAATATTTGCAAATTCATGGGATGAAGATTTAGAAAAAAAAGACTCTTATCAACCCAAGTGGTAGCAACGGATGTTTCATACCACAATTCTAATGTTATGTCTAATCATATTAAGCAACTTCATATATTTATCACTCTTTCTGAGATTTAAAACATGTCTGATTTAGACTTATGTCACATCGACTTACAATTAATATCTATGTCAATAATGTCTTTATTAACTAATTCTAATTGTGATTTAACCTATGTTGTTAATCTTGAGTAGCGATGCGACATGATCAACCCCATAATCGGAGCAGCGCCGAAGTGGGATCCGGCGTGGCCGCTATTAACAACATAGAATTTGATATCTTTTTTCATTATGTCTCAGCAAAGTTGTTCAGTTACGGCTTCTAAAATCGGGATAGAGAAACTTAAACACGATTACGAAAGGCCAATGGATATGGATAAACAATGAAAGAAATGGATGAAAACTTGCATAAAATTGGTCTAAAGGAGCTATTAGACGATGGTCAAGCAAGAACCTTCGAAGAAGATCACAAATAAGACATACATGTTTTGTTTGCCAAACACGTTTTCAATTTGGAGGTAGATTTTTTATATCTCTAGCATCACAAGTTTTTCTTCGGCAAGTTAACTGTTTTTCTTTTATGGCTTTCTTACAAGATTGTGTTAATTTTTTCCTATAATTGAGAAGTCCTACTTATTTGTAATTCGATACTCTTGCTATTAATGAAAACCCGGTCTATTTTGTCCAGAAAGTCCTATTTACAATGTCCACTAGAGGGGACGAATGCTTTTTTCCGTTTTCCATTGAAAACATAAAAAACTTTGTTCAAGGTTTAGAACAAAGGTAAAATGTTTTACCTTACATGTGTGCAAATGATATTTTTTTAGTTCATGTTTATAAATTTAAACTTATCTAAAAATAAAACTTTGCACTAATGAAATTTTGTTATTGACATTTTGATGTGCTCATTCCTTATTATATGTGCACATGAAAACATCAATAACAAAATTCTATTATTAGTACAAACTTTTATTTTAAATACCATTTACACATGTAAGATAAAAATATTATACCTTTGTCCAAGACCCTGAAGAAAATTTTATATATTTCAATGAAAAATGCAAAAAGCAAGAGTCCACCTCCAACGATGGAGATTGGGAAGAGGATTTTCCCCACAAATTATATTGGACTTTGATTACAGCTAGAGGGTTGATTTGGCAGTTTGCTGTTTAAATATCACAACACTACAATATTTATTGTCTTTGACAACACTCTTTTATCCAACATGTAAAAAAATGTAACCAAAAATAATATAGGGGACAATTTTTAAACTTTAACAATAAAATTTGTCTAGCAATAGGTTATAAGCATCCCTTATTCTATCTTTAGGGACGTTTATCTAATATTGATATAGTTCTAACAAAAATATACATTTATTTATTGTTGCTATTAGAATTAACTCTTCTAAATTTTTAGTGTTAAACTTTATTTCAGTTTCCTTCCGGATAGTATAATGTAATTTAATTTAATAATAAATAATATAATATATATTAATATATTTTGTTTTACATAGAGACTATGGTTTGTAGGTGGTCTTTTTGCGGCAAAATTACTTATCCAAATTTTTCTTTTTAGGAGTTTATTAAGGATCTGTTGCTTTTTATCTCGTAATGTTAATTGGTTGTAATTTTCACTTTTTTTTCGGGTTTTCCCGTCTTTTCGCGTAATAGTTCTCCCTATTAATATATCTTGCTTACACAAGAAAAAAATTTTGTTTTCGTTCCAATTTCAATTATATAATATAACGACTTTTATCACAAATAAGTCATTCAAATTTTATATATATATATATATATATATATATATATATATATATATATATATATATATATATATATATATATATATATATATATATATATATATATATATATATATATATATATATATATATATATATATATATATATATATATGAGAATGGTATATTTATATGAGAAAATGAGAATAAATTACAGCCATTAGATCAATTTGTAAGATTGAGATTAACTCACAATCTTAAAAATATCAGTTTCCTCAAAATTTACATGATTTCTCTCTCTTCATCCCGGAATTCACTCTTCCTTCTCCAATTTTATCTCTTCTCATATGAATCACTTTGTTCATCTAATCAATTTTAATGGATTCTATACGTTCTGTTTTAATATTAAAGTTACCCAATTTCAATTTGATACTAAAATAATAAACTTTGGAGCTTGATACCGTTAACTTTTGGAGTTTTATACTGCTACTTATGCTACTTATGCTGAAGTTTGTGTTAAAGGCCAATGTTGCTGTTATAGACTGTATTGTTCAGGGCTGCTGAGAGATACTTTTAATTTTTCAGTCTTCAAATGTAGTTTTTATTAAGCGTAATTTAGTTGTTGTTGTTCATAGTTTAGTTAATTTATCAAAAATGTGTGGTAGTAACTTGGATGGGTCTGTCCCAACTCAAGCTAAATTTTCCTATGATGTAATCTTGTAATAAATTATCATGTAAATATTTCATCTATTTTTCTATTGAAATCGTGGATTGAGACTTTGAACTTACTAAGCAATTTTATGGGATTTTAATATCATTTGGCACAAGTTGATAATTATCTACTGTTATATTGGATTGAAAATGACAGTAGCTACATTTAGAGTGAAATTGGCATAATTTTGTAGCATCAAAGTTTATTAAGGATTCAATCACTTGTACATATAAATGTAGCTTACTTCTACTATGCAAAATTGTGTGAGTTTAGAGAATCCATTATCTATGCCTAAACAATCCATTCTTTGAGTCAAACTACATCTAGTCGACTGGGATACAAAAGGGCAAAACAGTTTGTTAAGCTCAAAAGCGCCGAGGGCCCTAGCTAGAAGAAAGCAAAGGCCCACAAGAAGTGAGAAGTTTTAGAGGAAAATAGCATATGAATGGAGAACGGGGGGCCTTATGAAGGAAAGTTATAAGAAGCGAATATGGAGTCCTAAGTGGATCGAGAAACCTCCACAAAGTAGTTGATTTTATGCACTATAAATAAAGAACTCGGTACAAAGTTTAAGAGGTTCACAATTTTACAAACGCCTACACGCTAAACACTCAGAGTACCCAAGCGACGATCGAAATAAGTCAAGCAAAAGCTATGTATGTTAGAACCACTTAATTTTTCTGCAAATTTTAATATCATGTCTTTTTCATTCAAACTTATTTGTTTTCCTTACAAGTTTTTGCTTAAACATTGCCATTGATTGTAATTTCGAATTTCGTGAAGATTCGAGGTCGTGTCGAACACATTATTTTACAAAGAAGACACTTAACACCTAGAAAAAACTCTTTGATAATACAAGTGTTTTTCTGAGATTCACTGGTCGATCTCGCAAGTGACCTTTAAAAAGAGACCAGCGAAGTTTACCACTTTCCAAGGTAAACATTTGGATGACATTTTTGGTCCGAAACCTCCGAACCCGGTCCGCTGCCTACTCATTGACGGATTTATATGAGAAACACCTTTGTTCCCACCTCAATTTCAAATTTATTCTCTTACAACTTTGTAAAAAGAAATTACACTTAAAAGTTATATTATTTAAAAAATTGTACTACAATCATCCTAAAGTAAGTGTCTTATTCAAATAAAGCCCTGGTCTTATGGTCCTATTTTTAAGGATTAGCTACGTTAGAATTTCCATAAAATGCGAATTTTCTGTTTTGCCTCAGTACTTCTATAAATACCTTGCAATGTTAACCTTCATGGCATGCACTATTCTGCATGTTATATTGTTTCAGACTATTTGATGATTCGAGAAGCTGGGATGCCGAAAGAATAGCTACTACTATGGGAAGCATATCATTGATTCATTTTCTAACCACAGGTTATCTTTTCTCCTTTCATTTTTCCTTTCCCTTTTAGCATCTACGATTTTTATGCTTTTTCTCTTTATTAATTACTTCATGCTTACTTCTTCAATTTAATAGCAAGGCAGTTACTTGCTTAACATATGGCAAAGTTGGAGATTTGCTAATTTCTGGGGTGTGAGGATGGAATAGTTCGTGTTTGGAACCCTAAAGGTATGATATTAACCTTACTGTTCTAGTTTATTCCAATATTTTAAAAATCAAATTGAAGATCGAATTGATAAAGTCAATGAGTCACGTGATTCTATTAGTTTAATAAATTCAACCACAATTGATCTGGATTGTTCTGTCTGATTGTTAAAATATTGAGTTATTTTCATTTTTATAAGCAAGCTTACAAAATCAAATTCATACCATTTTAATATTTATCTAGAAGAGTGAAGTTGACAAGTGTTGAACTTTAGATAACATGACAAAATGATTTTTAACATCATGTCCAAGGATAGTTTCTTGGACAACCATTAAAAGGAAAATGAATAGTTTAATATTCCTTCTCCATTATTCACGTTGCAAATCAATAACATGGTTAGTAATCAAAGTTCAATCTATTTTGTTGGAAGTCCTCTTCATAATGTCTATCATAAGAAAGGGATTTTTGTTTTTTTTCATTTCTCATTAGAAACATACAAAATTTTCAACAAGATCTTAGATAAATGTAAAACGTCTATGTGTTTGCAAAGTGTATTTTTTTTAGTTCATGTTTGCCAGTTTTAATTTACCTAAAGATTAAAGTTTACACTAATAAAATCAATAAAGTTTTAGCCATAAATGTTTACAAAAGGCTTGAAAAACAACTTAATCATCAATATAGTTTTAGCCATCAATCTTTTAGTGAATTATACCAACATTTCCATAACACTGTCTATCAAGTTTGGGTTTATGAAAAACATACGAATGATGAATATTACGTTTGTCATGTGAAAGAATATGACACACGAAATAATATATTTGGGAAATAATAAGAGGTGTTCATGATGGAATCTACGCGAAGCATATTATCATGAATACCTTTTGTTGTATTCCAATTATATTGTTCCGTCTGTCGTATTCTCCTGCTGACAAATATAATATCCATCATTTATATGTTATTTATGATTCCTAACTTGATAAACATGTTGTGGAAATGTTAATGTTTCCTAACTATATTATTTTGTATTTTCATTTTATTACAAAGCTTACAAAATCAAATTCATACCATTTTAATATTTATCTAGAAGAGTTAAGTTGACAAGTGTTGAACTTTAAAAAACATGATAAAATGAATTATAACATCATGTCCAAGGATATTAGATTGGACAACCATAAAAGGAAAATGAATAGTTTAATATTACTTCTCCATTGTTCACGTAGAAAATCAATAATATGGTTAGTAATCAAAGTTCAATATATTTTGTTGGAAGTCCTCTTCATAGTGTCTATCATAAGAAAGGGATTTTTGTTTTTTGCATTTCTCATTAAAAACATACAAAAGTTTGCACTAATAATGGAATTTTATTATTTGATGTTTTTTATGTGCAACTTAGCCATCAATGTAATTTTAGCCATCAACCGTTGTTATCTTACCTGTGTGCAAAGTGAATTTTTTTAGTTCATGTTTGTCAGTTTTAAGTTACCTACATATAAAAGTTTGCAGTAATAATAGAATTTTTTTATTGATGTTTTGATGTGCTCTTCCTTAGATTTGTAAAAAATTCAATAAAATCTTTTCATTAATGTTTACAAAAGGCTGGAAATGTAATTTAGCCTTAAAAAAAAAATTTAGCCATCAATCTTTTAGTTAATTACACCAACATTTCCCCAACACTATCTATCAAGTTTGGGTTTACGGAAAACATACCAACGATGAATATTACGTTTGTCATGTGAAAGAATATGACACACGAAATAATATTTTTGGCAAATAATAAGAGGAGTTCATGATGGAATCTACTCGAAACATATTATCATGAACTCCTTTGGTTGTTTCCCAAAGATATTGTTCCGCCTGTCGTATTCTCCTACTGACAAATATAATATCCATCATTTATATGTTATTTATGATTCCTAACTTGATAAACATGTTGTGGAAATGTTAATGTGATTCATTAAAATATTTAGAACAATCAAATACCTTTTGAGATTATTTAGCAAGCGATGTTGCGTCATCCAATATTTATTAACATCGTGATCTCTAACGTTGCGTCATCCATTGCTCAACATCTGGACTTCTAAGTTGAATTTCAAGACTTTTGTAAATATAATTGATAAAATTATATTAATTTTTTACAACTCTAAGAAAGGAGCATTTCATGAGAGAAGAAAGTGTGAATTTTTCACTATAAGTTACCCTTATCTAATTAACAACAAAAAGAGAGAAAAATGTCATACGGGTCAGATTTGGCTTCAAGTGTCACATATGCTGCTGATTTCCATGTATTAGTATCCACATCAAAAGCACTTAGTATCCACATCTGCTTGAATATGATATGTAATTTTCCAAATATCACTTCTTAAATATATGCAATTTAGGTTTGTTATATCTTTAACTAGTAATTTCTTGGTTATCTTTATGCAGTCAATCTTTTCTTGCTCCTGTGCTTTTTCATTTTTGGTTGAATGACGATGGTAGTGTCACTCTACAATAAGTACATCAGAAATCATATAATCTAGTCAGTTTGATATAAGATTCTTGTTATAACTTGACAAAACAATCTTCCCATGAGTCAATCATCAATGTTGTTGTGTCTTGTCTTCATTCCACGCCGTGGATTTTAACTGCAACCAAGTTAATGGATTGCAATTGCTTAATTGTGTTGTTCCTTCAAAATAGTTAAAATGCAGTTGTAGAGTTATATTTTTATGTTTGTTTATTTTATGTATGGTCCATCTCGTTTTTCATTGTTTCCTCGTGTTCTTATTAGTTCTATCATCTTATTAAGTATTACCGTTGTCATGCTTTCTATTATGCTCAGTTAAACAACTTGGCTATAGAACAAGATATATATAATCTTACAAGGGACTTCGAAGACAAGGAGACGACAATAAATGAGATAACAACTCTGCTGAACTCTTATGAGATTGCTAAAAGAAAGGTAATAACTGCATTTTGTCCTTTTTAAGTTGGATATGACAACTTCTTTTTCCCTTATTCTTTTATCGTTTTAACTAATACTTAAAATAGAAGGTTGTTGTGTTACATGATGTTATAGAGAGAAAGAACACAACAATTTTGAAACTAAAGAATGATGTGGTTATTCTTGAACAAAAGGTATACATGTAGATATCAAAATATGGAGTAACCAATTTGACAGATATAGATTGTTATGAAGTTGTTGAAATTGATGCACATTTCTAGAACATTCTAGCAAAAATATATGACAATGTTTAGAGAAAACTAGAATAGTCTAAAGTTGCTACATGTTTCTAGATTGTTTCAATAATTCTTAGATTTCCTTATAGTCTAGAAAGTTCTATGTTAATGTAGTGTAGAAAAGACAACAAAAGTCTAGATAATTCTATTATAGAAACATCCTCAAGCACCTATAAATATACAAGCATATGTGTAATTGTATTCAAGCCTTTAAGCCTTTAAGGTCCAATATCAATAACAATGAAGGCTTCATCATTCTATTACTCTCCTCCTATAATAAGTTTATTACTTTTGTGTTGCCTCTTGTTTCGTGTTACTAAATGTTCCAATACTAGCTCTCACATTACTTGCTACTATCTTTCAACTATCTATTGATGCTTTTTACACCATCCAACTACATTCTAAACTATCACTACTACCTCAAATACCAACAGAAATACATTACAATATCACATTACTTTTAACTTTCAAACAACCAAAACAGAAATGTTTCTATATTAATGCCTCTTTTAAAATTGACAGCATTACAAGGCTTCATCGACCATCCTTCTTTACATTATTTCAAATGAAACTCAACTGCCATAAATGAGAGACAATCTCATTTATGCTATGGATAGCACTACTAGCCTCTCGTCTTCTGATTCTGATAATTCTCTTGTCAACAATACACAAAATCTTAGAGCTGATGCCTTTGTTTTGAACAAGAATTCTAATTCTACAAATGATTAAACATCTACGCCAACAAAAAATTTAAGTTCATCAAGGACACTCATTAAACACCGCTCACAATCTCAATATGCCAGTCCAATTCCAGAAGTTTTGATTTATCATAAATCTAATACAACTTCTTCGAGCCAAAAGCAATTGTCACCTCGTAAGGACCTAGAAAAGAGTAGAAGACGATCTCTCACTTGAGCTAAGACTGCAGGTGCACATAAGATATACTTAAAAGGTGGTTCCACATAATTTTGGAATTTTGGAATTTCTTTTCAAGGATTTCAAATGATGTAGTATTCATATAAAACAACTAGACTAAAACACGCGTGATGCGCGGTTGTAAATTAACTAATTTATTTTTTTATTAAATTTTAAATATTTTAAGAATTTATTATCACAATAAATGAATACAAAATTTATATATTACAATAATGTATTGTAAATTATAATCGTGACAAATATATGAATTAATCACTAAAGATACATTTTATTTTAAAGAAAAATACATATTTATAAATTCAGGGTGTCGACATTTGTAATTTAGTTTTGCAAACTTAAATAAGTATAAAGTGGTTTTTTTTTTATTTTGTTTTGATTCTCTTGTCTTTTTGGTACTTATCTTTGATTTAGATATTTGATTTTAAAATGTTAAATGTATATATTTATTTTTAGTGTAAAATAAAATTAAAAATTATTTTGTAATTATTATAAAATAAAACTTTTAATAATTTTTTAAAAGTTATGTATATTTTATTAAACTTTAGTTATCTCGTGAATAAAGGATTGAAAATGCTAGTTTCAATATTCACTTAATTTTTATTAATGAGATTGTAAAAAAATTATTTGATTTTGTCATGATATTAATTGAAAAATGAGTTTTTTTTTGTAATTTATTTAACTTTGTCATGATATAATTATTATTATTATGTCAATTGAAAGCCTTGAGTTTTTTTTATATATTTCTTTTATTTAGTTACCATTTAGACAAAAGTTTTAATTGTCCATTTGAAACACATCTAAATTATAAATAACAAATGAGTATCCTTTTTTTTTCAATAAGCAATTGTATTAAGAAATCACACTAGGGGTGCAACCCTCACAACAAGATTACAAAGATTTGAAGCAACCTAGCGGTGCCATGTACCAATCAAAAAAACTAGAGGAAGAAGAAAACATATCCATACTAGCCAACCAACTCCACGAATAGAACATGACATTATAAGACACTACATCAAAACTATATTGGCTTTGCTCGAAAATGATAGCATTGCGCATTCGCCAAAGACTCCAAGAAGTAGCGATCCATATAGTGTTAATCCTCCTCCTATCAATTAGAAATTTCACCTTAGTTTGAATAGTTCCAAAATCCATGAACTCCTCCAACGAGAGAATGGTCTCAACTCCTAACCACGAATAGATTCTACTCCACATCGTCTTGGAAACATTGCAAAAAAAAGAACAAGTGAACCAACGTTTCCGGATGGTTCCCGCAAAACACACACAACGGATTGGAAGAGGTAAGGGGGACCCCCCTTGTTTGCAACAAATCCTTTAACGGAAGTCTAGCAATCAAAAGCCTCCAAGCAAAAATCTGAATCTTTGGAGGAATTAAAAGTTTCCACATATCATTCAACATACCTATCGTCGCAGCCTGCCAAGCACTAGTCTTCTCCCTAGAAAGAGCGGCTATGCTAGCCACTGTGAAAACGCCGCTGCTGTTCAGAGTCCAAATAAAGGAGTCTGCTACGCTGATGTTAGGGGCCATAGGACTTGCACTGCTGCTATTTACAACTGCACCGCTGCTGCCAGCACCCGAACCAGTACAGGCCGAAGCCAGCAGAACACCAAGAGTATCCCATTGATCCGAAACGACATTGCTGGACAGAATAATTGGACCAAAGTCAGCAGCCCCCATGAAACACTGGTTCTGCCAACAAACCGAACCATCAGACCACAAAAAAGCCTCAGAAACGGAGCATAGTTTGTTAGACGACAAATCAAATAAATCTGGAAACCTCAAGCGAAAGGATTGATCACCACACCAAGAACTGTACCAAAATAAGATATGATTTCCTTTGTTGAACAAGCCACGGACAAGACTCGAAAAACCTCCTTCTTCAGAATCCTCATTAACATCATTTAGTAAAACGTCCCGCCACCAAACGGAATCTTTCGCATTGAAAACTTCCCCAATGGGCACCTGCACTTTGAGCTTCGGGTCTTTGTATCTCACTTCCAAGAATCTACTCCAAATAGCATTGTCTTCTGTTAAAATCCTCCACTTCCACTTGAGACGAAGCACCTTGTTTATTTCGCCCACGTCTCTAATTCCCAAACCACCTTTGTCTCTAGACTTGCAAACAGTTTCCCAATTGACCCAATGAATACATCTCCTATTAACATCTCCGCACCAAAGAAAATTGCTAATGAGACTTCTCAATTCCTTAATGACCTTTACGGGCGCCTTATAGAAAGAGAACGTAAAAGTAGGAATCGCGTTAAGCGCCGCGTTTATGAGGGTCACTCTACCGCCTATAGAGACGATCTTACCTTTCCACGTGGAGAGCCTACCTTTGATGTTATTGATCACCTTCTCCCAAACTTTTCTACTTCTAGGATTCACACCCACCACAATCCCCAAAAACGAGAAAGGGACTACTCCTCTTTACAACCAAGAAAACACATTGTGGAATTCATAAACCACTCTCCCACATTGACACCGAACACATTACTTAAGAAATATAGATTAATAATTTTCTAAAACCTAAGTTTATCCGATAAACCTTGTGTTTTACAACAGCTCAACATAAGGTGTTATTATCGGATTAACATCATTTTAATAGATAAAATTTGGAGCAGAATGTCATGACATTATATGAGACATTTTGTCTCTATGAACTCAAACCAGGAAGCAATATATGAAGAAAGATGTTTCACAAATTTTGAGACATTCTACGTAGCATAGAAGCCTGTATGTGTTTAATGAAAAAAAATTTCTTGCAAATCAAAAAATAGTACTACAATGGTCTCAAAGTAAGTGTGTTAGTAAATACTTTCATACATGTTAAGAAATGAATGACAGTAATAAATTTGCCAAATTATTTTTATTGGCTATTGGTGTATTTTCTTTATTATTAATGCAAGGTGAGAGAAATATAAATTGAAAGTTTTAATTAGGATATAATTAGAATATAAAATTAAAAAGGTATTAAAAACTAAAATTGACATTGATTTTGGGGCAAATAATTTAAAAAAATGTGACATTTGTCTTGGGACTTAGGAGTACAATTTAGTCATGGTTTAAATATAGTTTTTTGAATTAACACCTTTTTATATCTAAAAATCCAAATATTTTTAAAAATAATGTTTGATAAAAATGCATTTCAGATTGTTTATTGGAAATAAAAAGTTTAAAATTTTTTAAAAAACAATAATATTTAGCCAAACCACACTTAAAAGCAAATTTAAATAATTAATTAACCCTACATATTTTAATAAAAAAACCATTACAGATTTTCAAATATCAAATGAAAATTACACAAATAAAATTTCAAAAGTTTTACAAGCCATCTTATATATAGTATATACTCGTGGTGGGAGGTCAGTTTTCACAATCATGCTTCCTTTTTCAAATTTGATTACTTTATTAAAATTAATACATTAAGATATATTTAGAATTACTTAATCACGTTCTTAATAAAGCCCTAGTCTTACGAGTGTCCTATTTTTAGGATCGGCTGCTTTTGAATTTCCATGTAACCTGCGATGAAATGTGGCTTTTTTGCTTCAGTACCTCTATAAATGACTGATTTTCATTTGAAGAACAATTCAATTCCCTTCATTTGCATTGTTGTGATCGGTTATGGAGTGTGCAATGCAATTATAGTTTCAACATCAGACGATCGTACATGTAAGGTTTGTTTTACTATTATTGTCACATATTTGTTGTAGAAAAATAGATAATCAATGGAAGTATGTTTACTATTCTCTGCTTAAATCTTCAATCTCTTGTAGTTGAAAATTTTAGTCATTTATGGTTACTTTGAACCTTCACTTACTGAAGCTTTCATTAATTTATTTTTATATCTGAAATAGAGTTTTCCAATTTAATGTAGCTGACTCAATTTTGTGGGGAAGGACCAGTGTTGCCAATTGCAGATCCCAATGTTTTTTAACAATGCTTTTTAATACTAATAAATTTAAATACATTGAGCAATGCATGCTTCTCAATGTTTTTTGTATGGGGGTGCGGGGGAGATAAAAGTTCGGGCCCGGATGGTTATATGTTCTTATTTATTAAGAGGTTTTGGCATTTCCTTAAAGAGGACTTTGTGAATTTCTTCAAGTTCTTTTACTCCTGAAATGTTATTTCAAATGCCATCACTTCTTCTTTTTTTACTTTGATTCCAAAGACGTGTTATCCTCTTAGTTTGGATTATTATAGACTCATTTGCTTGGTGGGTTGTATGTACAAAGTGATTGCCAAACTTTTGGCGGGGACAATAAAACGGGTTCTTCATTCCATTATCTCTCCTTGCCAAAATGCTTTTGTGCCCTGAAGATAATTGTTGGATGGAGCAATGTTGTCAAGATCGCGATCCAGATCGTGGAATCGCACGATTTTGCGATCTCAATCACCTCCACCGATCTGGATCGTAAATAAGATCGTTTTTATGCGGAAATTTTGGCGAAAATAATAGATTTGGAAATTTGTTAGTAGAATACGTGAAATCTGGAAAATATATATGGCTTAGTTAGCCGGGTCAAGTGTGACCCGGTTTACAACCCGTATGCTGTAAATCCGTAAACACCTACTTTTTTCAATAGCTCTGAATCCTAACCGGTAAGTTTCTGCAAAATCGGTGACATAGACTTCAACGTTCTCAAATTTTGCTGTCGGAGAAGAAGACGCTTTGCTGCCGGAGAAGAAGACGCTGCTCTGTTTTTCGTTTTTCCTTGAGTTTTCATGTTCTACACTGAGTATATTTTATTATAATATTGTTTAATGTTTGGTTTTGATCTCTTGGAAATTGGTAAGGTTCACTTCACGTGACTTTATTAGCTTTCCAGTAATATAATAATGGCCTCTCTTGGAAATAGGAAACGTCATTGCGTCAGGCTTTATTAACTTTTCTAAGTTTCTTTGTAGTATAGGAGTAATACATTATAATAAATAATAAATTTTTAAAATAATATGCAAAACTTTATAATATTAGTTGTTACCAGTCTGTGTCGTGTCATTCCAACTAGGAAAATATTTTAAGTATTATTTTTTTTAGTAAAATCTTACGATTTCGGCTACGATCTTAAATTTTACGATTTTATTATCATCTCTCGATTTTATAAAATTAATTGTGTAAGATCTTCCGATCTTAATTACGATTTTATAGATTACGATTTTAATATCCCCTCCCGATCTTATGTAAGATCTCGATTCTGACAACATTGGAATGGAGTGTTAGTGGCTAATGAAGTGGTAGATTATCCAAGAAAAGAAGGTGCGAATTGTTTACTTTTCAAAGTGGATTTTGAGAAGGCATATGATAAAGTAAGTTGGAATTTTTTGCAGTATATCTTGAAAAGAACGGGGTTCGGTGAGAAATGGAGGGTTTGGATGGAGTTATTGCTTTTTAATAGTAATATGACAGTTCTTATTAATGGGAGTCCCACTAAGGAATTTGGTGTTTTCCGTGGATTGAGACAAGATGATCCTCTTTCACCTTTTCTTTATGTTTTGGTGGCAGAAGGTTTATCGGGATTGGTGAAAAAATCCGTGGAGGTAGGATAATTTAGGAGATTCCAAATTAAAGGTTCTTGTGGGGTGTATATTCTTCAATTTGCGGATGACAACTTAATTTTGGGGGAAGGGACGTGGAAGCATGTTTAGGCGATTAAGGCGGTGTTAAGGGCGTTCGAATTAGATTCGGGGCTTGGAAGCAATTATCATAAAAGCAAATTGATTGGTATTAATTCTAAAAGTTCTTTTTTGGAAGCCGCATCTTTCTTTCTCTCTTGTAAATTCGAGGAAAATAACTTTTTTTCTCGGTATTCGTATTGGCTTTAATCCTAGGAAGGAATCGACTTGGAGTCCTCTCTTGAATAAGATGAAGAATAGGTTGGTGGGTTGGAAAAATCGTTTTCTCAATTTGGGTGGAAGAATTACAGTTTTGAAGTCGATTCTCACTTCTCTATCTATTTTCACTATGTCTTTTTACAAGATGTTGTTGAAGGTGGTGAAAGAGTTCAATAGGATCCAAAGTAACTTCTTGTGGGGGAGTGGAAGATAATAGGAAGACCCATTGGGTGAGTTGGAAGAATGTGATTTTACCGTTGGAGAAAGGGGGGTTAGGAATAAAAAATTTGTCCTTTTTTTAATTTAGTCCTTCTTAACAAATGATGGAGAATCCTTCAAGGGAACGACTCGCTTTGGATTAATGTTTTGAAATCTAGATAGGGTTATTTATCTTCTATTTTGTTAGGTGGAGGATGTGGCACTAAAATTTTAAATGTTTCTTCTCATCTTTCTTCTTGGTGGAGGGATATCTTAAAGATTGAAGATTGCTCTTATCGTGACCCTATTGTTGCTTGTAGTAAGTTTGATATCCATAAAGGCTTTAATACTCCATTTTGGGAAGCAAAATGGATGGAGGGAATTATTTTAAAGGATGTTTTTCCAGATTTGTAAAAGGCATCTAAATTAAAAAGGGTGTCGGTGGCGGCCATGGGAGGATGGTTAGAAGGGAGATGGTGTTGGAGTGATTTCGGGATTTCTGTGGCTTTAACGGAAAATCCGGTCTTATACGCAATGTTCTTTCTATGAGGGATAACGTGGAGGATTTTTGTGTTTCTTCGGATGGGAAAGATATGGTTTTTTGGACTTAGGATTACGGGTTGGATTTTTCGGTGGCGTCTTGTTACAGGTTCTATGGAAATGCTTTTATCCCTTTCAGACCTCCTAATAAGTTCGATGACAATATTGGCCTTGTGTGGAAATCGGAGGTGCCTTACAAAATCAAGGCGTTTGTTTGGAGACTTCTTCTTGATAGACTTTTAACAAAGGATTTATTGGTGTATAGAGGTATTTTTATTCCTTTAGTTAATTTTAAATGTGCTTTTTGTGGTTTTGATGTAGAGAATAGGAACCATTATTTTATTGGTTGTTGGGTGGTAAAGAATATATGGAGTGAAATTGCTCATTGGGTAGGTAAAGAAGATAGATTAGAGGATGAGTGTTTGTCGATTTTTATGGATTGACATTTGTTCTTTTGTACAAAAAAGGTTAAAGAGAGGAAGGTTGATGTTGTTTACCTTGCTACCACTAGGACTTTATGGTTGGTTAGGAATGGAGTTTGTTTCCGGGAGGAGAGATGGAATTTCAATGACACGGTGTGGAACCTAAAGCTCTTGGTTTGGAAGTGGTCATTTTGTGGAAAAATTACTCGTCTCAATTATTCCTTTTACGAGTTTAGCAGGATGCCTTTGTTATATCTCTCGTAATTTTAATTGGATTGTAATTTTTCTTTTATTGTCGGGCCTTCCTGTCTCTTTGTGTAATCAGGTTGGAGAACCCTTAGTTCTTTCGTTTATAATATCACGCTTACACAAAAAAAAACTTCACTGCATGGTCAATCTTTCTAAATGTTGTAGGACCTATAATAAATATTCTTGTCGCTAGACAAGAAACCGACTCAAGTATTTTTTGTGTAAGCAAAATACATTAATATGGAGAACTAAGGGTTCTCCAACCTCATTACACGAAGAAACTAGAAAACCCGACAAAAAAGGAAAAAATTACAACCAATTAAAATTATGATAGATAACATAACGAATCCTTGCTAAACTCGTAAAAAGAATAACTGGAATTTGTAGTTTTCCCATAAAAAGAACACTTCCAAACCAAGAGCTTTATGTTCCACACCATGTCGGTGAAGTTCCAATCCTCCTCCCAGAAGCAAACCACATTCCTAACCAATCATAAAGTCCAAGTGGTGGCGAGACAAACAACATCTACTTTACTTTCTTTAACCTTTTGTTTACAAAAGAACAAATTTCAATCAATAAAATTAGACAAACACTCATCCTCCAAAATATCCACTTTACCTACCCAATAAGCTATTACATTCCACAAGTTCTTCACAATACAACAACAACAAAAATAATAATATTTATTCTCTACACCAAATTCACAAAACATACTCTTTAAGTTATCTAAAGGAATAGAAATACCTCTATACACTAAAATATCCTTTGTTGGAAGCCTATCAAGAAGGAGCCTCATCAAAAGCCTTAATTTTGAAGGGCACATCCGATTTCCATACAAGTCTAAAAGCATCATCAAATTTGTTCGAAGGTCCAAAAGGAATATGAGTCTTCCCATAAAATGCGTTGCACGAAGCCACCGAAAAATACAAGTTGGAATTAATAGACCATGAAACCGCATATTTTCCTTCCGACATTTCACCATAAAATTCCAACTTTTCCCCAAGCCGGGTGGAAACTTCCAAAAGGCCGAACTCTTCCAAAATGGCCTCGGGAATCCCATAATCGATCCACCGCCATCTACCTTCTTTCTATCCTCCCATGACTGCTACCGATTCCCTCCTTCAATCTAGAAGCCTTGTATAAATCCGGTAAGCGTCCTTCAAGATAATTCCCTCAAATCATTTTGCTTCCAAAAAAAGGTATGTTAAAACCATTATGGATAGCAAAACTACAACATTCAACCATAGGATCCCTAAAAGAACAAGTACCAATTTTTATAATATCCCTCCACCAAATAGAGAGAAAAGATAAATCTTTAGTGCCACGTCCACCATAAAATATATGAGAACATAAATCGACATACCGAGATTTCAACACGTTCATCCAAAGCGAATCCTTCCCTTGAAGAAAAATCCACCTCCACTTGTTAAGGAGGGCAAAATTAAATACCTCAATGTTTTTTACCCCTAATCCCCCTTTGTCAAAAGATAAAATCATATTCTTCCAACTAACTCAATGTATCTTCCTCCTTTTTTCCACCACCTCCCTCCTCACAGATAGTTATTTTGGATCCTATTAAACTCTTTCACCACCTTCATTGGCATTTTATAAAAAGACATAGTGAATATGGTCAAAGAAGAAAGAATAGACTTCAAGAGAGTGATTCTACCTCCCAAATTGAGAAAGTGATTTTTCCAACCCCCTAACCGATTTTTCATCTTCAACAAGAGAGGATTCCAAGTCGATTCCTTCCTAGGATCATAACCAATAGGGATACCAAGGAAATAAAAGTTTCTCTTCTCCACTTTACAAGAGAGAAATAAAGAAGTGGCTTCCAAGAACGAACCCCTAGAATTAATTCCTATCAACTTGCTTTTATTATAATTAATTCCAAGGCCCGAAACAATTTCAAACGCCCTAAGCACCGCCTTAATCGCCCAAACGTGTTTCCACATCCCTTCTCCCACAATTAAATTGTCATCCGCAAATTGAAGCATGTCCATCTTGCAACAACCTTTTATGGAGAAACTCCCAAATTCCTCAACTTCAATGGATTTCCTCACTAACCCCAAAATACCTTCCGCCACCAATACACAAAGAAAAGGTGAGAGAGGATCACCTTGTCTCAATCCTCTAGACACTTCAAATTCCTTTGTAGGACTACCGTTGACAAGAACCGACATCTTACTATTAAAAACAAACAACTCCATCCATTCCATATTTACAATATCATTTTTTTAAGAGTAAATGTGCCATTAACAAAAATTTAATTATTTTGTATTTTTCATTTTTTTACGCAAGCTTACAAATCAATAATATGGTTATCAAACAAAGTTCGATCTATTTTGTGGGAAGTCCTCTTCATGATCTCTATCATAAGGAAGGGATTTTTGTTTTTTGCATTTCTCATTCGAAACATACAAAATTTTCTACAAGGTCTTAGATAAATGTAAAACGTTTTTATCTTACATATGTGCAAAGTGTATTTTTTTTAGTTCATATTTGTCAGTTTTAATTTACCTAAAGATAAAAGTTTGCACTAATAATAGAAATTTATTATTGATGTTTTGATGTGCTCCTTCTTAGAGTTGTAAAAAATCAATATAATTTTATCCATCAATGTTTACAAAAGGCTTGAAATGCAACTTAGCCATCAATATAATTTTAGCCATCAATCTTTTAGTGAATTACTTCAACATTTTCATAACACTACCTATCAAGTTAGGGTTTAAGAAAAACATACGAATAGTGAATATTACCTTTGTCATTTGAAAGAATATGACACATCAAATAATATCTTTGGAAAATAATGCCTCTTACAAAATTGACATCGGGTTATGTAGTTTACAAGGCTTCGTTGACCATCCTTCTCAACAATATTTCAAATGAAACTCAGCTGCCACAAATGAGAGACAAACTCATTTAATTTAATAATAAATAATATGATATATATTAATATATTTTGTTTTACATCTATGGTTTGTAGGTGGTCTTTTTGCGGAAGAATTACTTATCCAAATTTTTCTTTTTACGAGTTTATTAAGGATCCGTTGCTTTTTATCTCGTAATGTTAATTGGTTGTAATTTTCACTTTTTTTATCGGTTTTTTCCGTCTTTTCGTGTAATAGTTCTCCCTATTAATATATCTTGCTTACACAAAAAAAAAATTTGTTTTCGTTCCAATTTCAATTATATAATATAACGACTTTTATCACAAATAAGTCATTCAAAATTAATATATATATATATATATATATATATATATATATATATATATATATATATATATATATATATATATATATATATATATATATATATATATATAATATATATGAGAATGGTATATTTATATGAGAAAATGAGAATAAATTACAGCCATTAGATCAATTTGTAAGATTGAGATTAACTCACAATCTTAAAAATGTCAGTTTCCTCAAAATTTACATGATTTCTCTCTCTTCATCCCGGAATTCACTCTTCCTTCTCCAATTTTATCTCTTCTCATATGAATCAATTTATTCATCTAATCAATTTTAATGGATTCTATGCGTTCTGTTTTAATATTAAAGTTACCCAATTTCAATTTGATACTAAAATAATAAACTTTGGAGCTTGATACCGTTAACTTTTGGAGTTTTATACTGCAACTTATGCTACTGATGCTGAAGTTTGTGCTAAAGGCCAATGTTGCTGTTATAGACTGTATTGTTCAGGGCTGCTGAGAGATACTTTTAATTTTCAGTCTTCAAATGTAGTTTTTATTAAGTGTAATTTAGTTGTTGTTGTTCATAGTTTAGTTAATTTATCAAAAATGTGTGGTAGTAACTTGGATGGGTCTGTCCCAACTCAAGCTAAATTTGCCTATGATGTAATCTTGTAATAAATTATCATGTAAATATTTCATCTATTTTTCTATTGAAATCGTGGATTGAGACTTTGAATTTACTAAGCAATTTTATGGGATTTTAATATCATTTGGCACAAGTTGATAATTATCTACTGTTATATTGGATTGAAAATGACAGTAGCTACATTTAGAGTGAAATTGGCATAATTTTGTAGCATCAAAGTTTATTGAGGAATCAATCACTTGTACATATAAATGTAGCTTACTTCTACTATGCAAAATTGTGTGAGTTTAGAGAATCCATTATCTATGTCTAAACAATCCATTCTTTGAGTCAAACTACATCTAGTCGACTGGGATACAAAGGGGCAAAACAGTTTGTTAAGCTCAAAAGCGCCGAGGGCCCTAGCTAGAAGAAAGCAAAGACCCACAAATTCAAACGAATCGGTAATATCACGCGAAGTGTGAAGTTTTAGAGGAAAATAGCATATGAATGGAGAACATATGGGGCCTTATAAAGGAAAGTTATAAGAAGCGAATATGGAGTCCTAAGTGGATCGAGAAACCTCCACAAAGTAGTTTATTTTATGCACTATAAATAAAGAACTTGGTAAAAATTTTAAGAGGTTCAAAAATTTTACAAACGTCTACACGCTAAACACTTAGAGTACTCAAGCGACGATCGAAATAAGTCAAGCAAAAGCTATGTATGTAAGAACCACTTAATTTTTCTGCAAATTTTAATATCATGTCTTTTTCATTCAAACTTATTTGTTTTCCTTACAAGTTTTTGTTTTTCGTGAAGATTCGAGGACGTGTCGAACACATTATTTTACAAAGAAGACACTTAACACCTAGAAAAAACTCTTTGAAAATACAAGTGTTTTTCTGAGATTCACAGGTCGATCTCGCAAGTGACTTTTAAAAAGAGACCAGCGAAGTTTACTACTTTCCAAGGTAAACATTTGGATGACATTTTTGGTCCGAAACTTCCGAGCCCGGTCCGCTGCCTACTCATTGACGGATTTATACGAGAAACACCTATTTTCCCACCTCAATTTCAAATTTATTCTCTTACTACTTTGTAAAAAGAAATTACACTTAAAAGTTATATTATTTAAAAAACAGTACTACAATCATCCTAAAGTAAGTGTCTTAGTAATCACTTAAGAAAATGTGAAAATGAATGAGAGAGAATAGCGAATTTTTTTA
Source organism: Vicia villosa (assembly GCF_029867415.1). Lineage (NCBI taxonomy): Eukaryota > Viridiplantae > Streptophyta > Magnoliopsida > Fabales > Fabaceae > Vicia > Vicia villosa. The sequence goes on from NC_081183.1 coordinate 158,640,851, forward strand.
TTAGTAATCAATGTATTTTCATTATCATTAATATAAGTTTAGAGAAATTGTAAATTAAAAATATTAATTAAGGATATAATTAGAATATAAAATAAAAAATGCATTAAAACTAAAAGAAACACTTATTTATGAATAAATAATTTAAAAAATGTGACATTTGTTTGGGATAGAGGAAGTAACATTTAGTTAGTTCTTTTTAATTAACACCTTTTTACATAAAATAATTTAAATATTTTTAAAATCCATGTTTTGTAAAAATGTATTTCATATATTTGAGTAAGGTTAAAAAAATTTAAATCTTTTTAAAAACAATAATATTTAGCCAAATCACAGTTAAATTAAAATTAAAACTATTAATTAATCCTTCATATGTCAAAAACTATTTTAATAAAAAAAAACCATTACACATTTTCAAATATCAAATGAAAATTACCCAAATGAAATTTAAAAAATTTACAAGCGAAAGTATTTAGCCATAGTTCATTCGTGTATATCATTGAAATTTTTTACTTATTATTGTTATTTAGCAATTTGTTAGATGATAAGTGATGAAGAATGATGATGTTTTCATATGCATTAAAGGCTCAAGAGGTTTTTTTTATAATAGATAATCCAATAAAAAGGAGTATAAGCCACCCAAGTATAGACAAATCAACCCTCTATAGCAAAGGAGGGGATTGATGTTCCAATAAAAAAAGTTACAGACAAGCGAGATGTTACAGTAGGACGACATCCAATACCAGGACCTAGGCTCAAGTTAAAATTAAGAGCTTTCTTGCTGAACCAATTAAGCCTCTTGCTGCTAATCAAATGCACTTATCTAAATGGTGGAGCTTTCTCAGGTCATATATACTTGTGGGAAGTCAGTTTTCATATTCATGCTTCTTTTTTTAAGTTGGATTATTTTATTAAAATTAATCTGGATTCACTATTACAAATTTGACATTTAATAGCATTAATTTAATAGCGCTTATTTGTAAAGCGCTATTAAAATTTTCAAACAAAGACTTATAATAGCACTTTTTCATTGGGCGCTATTGTAGAGCAAGCTTCAAAATTTAACGCCTATGGTCAATAGCGCTTCTAGTTGAAATGCTAACAAAAGAAGTGCTTTTAGGATACCGCCTATCCAAAAGCGCTATCATAAAGCTTTTTCTATCCACTAAAAACAAATACACATACTTATGGTCGCGGGTTCGATCCTGGATAACCCCAATTATCATTTCTGTAAGCAATATGAATTCTAAATAATACTTATTTTTTACTTAAAAAATAAAATAAAAAGTGACTCACTATTATTTTTGTTTTTTTTTTAATTTTGTTGTAGTTCAACTCTCTCACCTCTCACCCTCATCGAACTTCTCCCATCTTCACCCTTACCCTATTAAAACTCAGAATCTTCCACGCTCACCCTCACCTTCATATTCACATTCACCTTCACCTTCAATTTGTTTCTTAGACCTACTGTCCACTCTAACTCATAACCACCGTCCATTTGTTTCTCCAAATATAGGATTAGGGTTTCAACGACACTGTCCCCTGTTGAAATCTCTCTGCGAAACCCTTGAGCTTCTTCGCGATACCATTAGGAGGCCATTACGCCTCCACAAGTCTAACACCATGAGAACCGACAAAAAAAATCTTTGTAAAGCGGTATGTGTTTCTATCTCTCTCAAGTCCCACTTGAAATTATCTTTTGAAATTCACAAATTATGTCTAATTAGGGATTTTCTATAAAGGGAAAGGAAGCACGAGTTTGACCCATGAAAGACTTTGAAGGATCTCATTCTCACGAGTCTTTCATCTTTGTTTGTTGTTTACATTTCTTGTGTATGATTCTTCTTCTACTAATTTCTTATGATTTATTGATTTTCTTTTGAGACTTTTTTGTTTTCATATGACTCCGTCTTTTATAGGTTTACCGCACAATTCTTCATGCTCATATTCCTCTGTGGTAAGTTTTTGAAGATGATTTGAATTCAAGACATTTTAAATTTTAGGTCATATTTATTTCATATTATTGAATACTTTGAAGTTTTAGTAATCTAGATTCTAGCATCTAGACTTTATGCATTTTGCGTGATTTCGATGAGACCACTTTGACAAAACAAACAGTCTTATAAATAGACACTTTAGTATACTCTTTAGTATCAATCAATCATATTGACAGGTACATCTCATAGTAAGTAGTAACACATTAAATCTTTCATAATTTGTTATTCGATGTGAATTATTCGATTATTTTTAATTGATTATTTGTAGGGATATGATTATTGGCGGTGGAATCACGGTGGGACGTGCTGCTCGTACTTTCGTCGAGCTCACCGTTGCCGATGGTCGTCTTTGTATTATGACTAAGACCATCTCCAGCGGATGGTTTCTTCTTTAAGTTCGCCAGCTGTCAAGCATGCATCTGAAAAAGTTGCTGCTGAAGTCCTCCATGCTGGCAAACGTTGGAATGCAATGCAACCGTAATTTTCAATAAAATAATAATAAAAAGATAACCAGCCTTTCAACAATGCCAATCACTTGTTTTCTTTTTCTTTTCTTTTCTATTTTAATAATTAATTGTGGGTCCCAATATGAGTTCCTTAAAATTGCACCATTGGAATAAAAATTAGATAAGTTACTTTTAAGATGATGTGGCTTAGTAGGTCCCACAAAGAACCCAAAAATGAATAGCACCATTGGAGATGCTCTAAGGAGGTTTAGTTTCTTTCAAAGTGCTTTGCTATGTCTGTCTTGTAGGTCCAGTTTGTGGCAGTTATGTTGCATATATGAGAATGGAACAATATTATTAAACATAATGAGATTAGAATTTGTATATTTTTCTTATTCTAACAATGCTTCAAGAATCAATGTATTAATGGTGGCGAGTTGGTGGAAATGCTTGGAATTGTAATAACTAGTTTTTTCATTATGACATTTGATGATTTGATTATCTACTTGCTAATGTATCTATTTATGTCTTCAATTCGAACCTCTAGGCAATTTTATGAGTTTTTTCTGTTAATACATATATTTCTGCAGAACAGAGTAAAAACCAAGTCTTGCAATTTTTCTTCTATCACTTTTTATATAGGATCTTGACCAAAGAAAAACTTTTATTTTATTTTTCTGTCCAGTTATTGTATTCATGGAGGTGATGAAATGCTTGTGCTAGAACTTTCTAGTATGCACCACTAGTGATAATATTATTTTGTAGTGACCAAGACATGTCCAATTTTGATTGCAGGTCGATGGTGGATTAGGGCCTTCAACCATAGATGCAGTTGCATCAGCAAGAGCGAATTGCACTGTTGGAAGTTAAGTGGTGAGCACCTGAGCCAGCTCAAGTTATATACCTGCTGAGGAATATTGTAGAGAACGCATAATAAACAGAGTAAAGATATGTCATTTATGTTGCGGTACAAGTCGCAACTTCACATATTCAATATGCTTGGAAGGTTGGTGTATGCAATGACTACACACTTTTTGATTTTCATTTTATTTTCACAATTCAAGTATGTCCATAAAACACTTATTAGAGAAAACAAAACAAACCTGCCAAATGTGCTTGTTTTCTTCTTCTTGACCTTCTTGCAGAATCGCAATTCAACGTCTTCATGAAATCTTGAAAACCATGTTAAGTTTCATAGAAATTCATCGCTGAGTTTATAAAACTAATAAAAAGCAAATGAATATTTGAGGTACCTTCTAAGTCATGTCAAATTGATTGCAAATGAGGATAGATATAGGTGGGGGTGACTGACATGTAATAACTATACTGCCTATGATGTTTAAACAACACCCAAACAGACAATCAAGCACATGCTTGATGTTGTCAATTGAGTTTAGACAACTGACGACATGCTAATGGTGAGCCACACGATGGTTGGCTGCTATTTGATATAACCTGGTTGTTGTTAGAATATAGTCATGTAGTGTTAAAGGCATGCAAAAAATGGCAAATGGATGGTGCTTGCCTTAAAAATTTTCACATGTGAGTGTTTTTATTTCTATGGTTTTAGAAACAACTAATTTTACAGCTCTGTTGTATATCATGAATATTCTTCTGCCAGGGGTGAATTCCATCATTGCTGAATGTAGCACTCAAATGCATGGGCAATATTTAGAGAATGTGGTGCAACTTTCTTTGGAAATTATAATATTTGTCCTTGAAAAAGATTTGTTTCTTTCTGATTATTGGCGTCCACCGTACAAGGTATTTGTTATAGTTTTCTAACTGACTAGTCATCATATTTTATTCAAACTATATATTTTAACTTTATTATTTTACCCTCTTTTTATATATTGATGCTTATTTAATTATGGTATTGTTTTTGCATTTTATTTTACAAACATTCCTCTACAACTAACAATACCATGTACTTGATAATGTAGGCCATGAATAAAGTTTATAAGCATGATAGGGATCTTGTGAACATTAAGGTTGTAAATAATTTAACGTAGTTGATTGCGGGATGATTTGGAGAGGACGATGATGCGGCATACAATCAACTAAGATCATCTACTGTATGTTATCTTGATACTAGCTCCTATTTATCATGTATATGTCTATTGAATTAGTCATATGTGTTAAGGTATTTATCAAACGCAAATATAGAGTAGAAATGTAAAACTGTCTTGATGAAGATATTCAAAGTGGTGTCATGAAATTCACTTCTTAAAATGATTCTTTAACAAATCGAAATATGAATGTCAAGTTATTATGAAATGCACTTTTGAAAGTGTAGTAGTTGCAGCAATTCATCATTTCTTGACAACATTGATGTTGTATGGTTACTTTATTATGATTTCGCTGTATGTTTTGATTATAGTTGTGAAGGTTCTTCAAATAATATTTGTCAGCCAGGATTTGAACATGTATTATGAGGAAACGGATAAGCCAGCGTATGCTCGTACGTCGAATTTTAATGAAGAACTTGGTCAAGTTGATAACATACTTTCTGAAAGGTATGGTTATTGTTCTTGTTTGTAAGAAGCTTAACTTTTTCATGTCTGCAAATGAAACATGAGTTATGTACTAAAACCATCATTTGATTTTCATTTTTCAGGTCTTATAACTTTTTGAATGTATTAAAGTTTACTAGTGTATGAAACCGGATCTCGGTAATCGTAAGAGACCACAATGGGAAACTATTACTTCTTAGTAAAGGTGCTATTGCTGATAGTGTCATGTTTGAACTACTGGGAAAAACTGTTAAGAGAGTTTAAATAGCTGAATAAGTATCACATTAACGAATATGCTGATTTTGGTTTAAGGACATTGATACTCGCCTATCGTGAATTCGGTGAAGAAGAGTACAATCAATTTAATAAAGAGCTGACAGATGCTAAAAACTTAGTAAGTGCAGATCAGGAGCAGATTGTTGAGGATATATTGCAAAATATTAAAAAAGATTTAATTCTTCTTGGTGCTACCACAGCCGAGGATAAACTACAATAGGGGGTTCCTTAATGCATTGACAAACTATCATAGGCTAGGATTAAGTTATGGGCATTGGACATGTGATAAAATGGAAACATAAATTAATATTAGGTAAGCTTAAAGATTATATAGATAAATTTTAATATTATGTATTTGCAAAAAAATTATTAATTTTTATTGTCTGTAATTATTTTGAATACAAACTAATTCACCATGTCTTATGTGTCATATTATAGATATTTGCATTTTGAGAAGAATGTGTGATTTTTTATTATAGTAATGAGTTACAAAATATTTTTTTTTAAATAATAAATAAAGGGCATTAATAGCGCTTTTCTAGAAAGTGCTATTAAAGATTGTGCTTACAATGGCGCTTTCTGAAAAAGTGCTATCAAATCCTTTCAAAAATAATGTGTATTGTAGCACGGAACAGGGCAATGATAGCGTTTATTTTGACGCGCTATTAAAAAACTCGTTTTAATAGCGCTTTGAAAGTGCTATTATATGTATCGTATCTATAATAGCGGGGGCTTTTATAGCGTTTTTAAGCGCTATTAAAGGTCAAAAAAAGCGCTATTAAAAACAGTTTTTGGCATAGTGATTGTTCTGTCTGATTGTTAAAATATTGAGTTATTTTCATTTTTATAAGCAAGCTTACAAAATCAAATTCATACCATTTTAATATTTATCTAGAAGAGTGAAGTTTACAAGTGTTGAACTTTAGATAACATGGCAAAATGATTTGTAGCATCGTGTCCAAGGATAGTTTCTTGGACAACCATTAAAAGGAAAATGAATAGTTTAATATTGCTTATCCATTATTCACGTAGCAAATCAATAATATGGTTAATTATCAAAGTTCGATCTATTTTGTGGGAAGTCCTCTTCATAATGTCTATCATAAGAAAGGGATTTTTGTCTTTTGGCATTTCTCAATAGAAAACTACAAAATTTACTGCAAGATCTTGGATAAATGTAAAACGTTTATATCTTACATGTGTGCAAAGTGTATTTTTTTAGTTAATGATGGGCAATGTTAATTTATTTAAAGATTAAAGTTTGCACTAATAATAAAATTTTATTATAGATGTTTTGATCTACAACTTAGCCATCAAGTTTATAAAAGCCTTGAAATGCAACTTAGCCATCAATATAATTTTAGCCATCAATCTTTAGTGAATTACATCGATTTCCATAATATTGTCTATCAAGTTAGGGTTTATAAATAACACATAAGTAATGAATATTACGTTTGTCATAGGAAGCAATATGACACACGAAATAATATCTTTGGCAAATAATAAGAGGTGTTCATTATGGAATCTAGCATATTATATGAGAGTAGTGCTATTTAGTACGAAACAATTTGAAGAAAAAATGCAAGAATGAGTATGTGTCACTATTTTAGTGGTAAATTTTAAATTAATTTTAAATTTAACTTCTTTTTTAATAGGGATCATGGGAGTTGTGGTGATAATGGATGATTGAGATCTATTCTTTCATTTCTTGTTTATTTATTTTCTTACTAATAAGCATTTTCCATTATATGAATACTTTTTGTTGTTTCCCAACGATATTGTTCTGTCTGTTGTATTCTCCTACTGACAAATATAATATTCCTCATTTGTATGTTATTTATAATTCCTAACTTTATAAACATGTTATGGAAATGTTAACGTGATTCACTAAAATAGTTAGAACAATCAAATATCATTTGAGATCATTTAGCAAGCGATGTTATATCATCCAATATTTCTCAAAATCATGACCTGTGAGGTTGCCTCTTCAATTGCTCAAACATTGGACTTCAAAGTTGAATTTCAAGACTTTTGTAAATATAATGGATAAAATTATCTTAATGTATTTACAACTCTAAGAAAGGTTGAAGACTTCTAATGCATTTCAAGACTTTCTGAATATCGTTGTTCCGTCTCAAACCATAGGGTGAATTTTTCACTTAGAGAGAACAAAGTGTTTTTCACTATAAGTTACCCTTTTCTAATTAAGAACAAAAATAGAGAAGAGAAGAATGTTAGACTGATCAGATTTGGATTCAAGTGTCACATATGCTGCTGAATTGATATCCAGATATTACTTTCATCAGGGTCACCTTTGTTAGGCTCTTATGTGAGGAACGTGATAAACATTTCATCTAAGCACTTAGTATCCACATCTCCTTGAATATGATATGTAATTTTCCAAATGTCACTTCTAAAATATATGCAATTTAGGTTTGTTGTCTCTTTAAGCAGTAATGTCTTGGTTATCTTTATGCAGTTAGTCTGTTCTCTCTCTTGGGCTTTTTCATTTTTGGTTGAATGATGACGGTAGTGTCACTCTACTATAAGTACATTGAAAATTAGATTCTATTAGTTTGATATAATATTCTTGTCAGAACTTGGCTAAACAATCCTCCCATGAGTCAGTCATCAATGTTGTGGTGCCTTGTCTTTCTTCCACGCTGTTGTCATGCTTTCTATTATGCCGTTGCCACGCTGTGCGTTTTCTTCGGCAAGTTTTAAGTGTTTTTCTTTTATGGGTTTTTTAGGAGGTTGTGTTAATTTTTTCTTATAATTGAGAAGTCCTACTTATTTGTAAATCAGTACTTTTGCTAGTAATGAAAACCCAATTTATTTTGTCTAGAAAGTCCTATATATTTACATTGTCCACTAGAGGGGACTGTTGCTTTTTGCCTTTTCCATTGAAAACATACAAAATTTTCTTCAAGGTTTAGGACAAAGATAAAATGTTTTATCTTACATGTGTGCAAATGATTTTTTTTAGTTCATGTTTGTAAATTTAAACTTATCTAAAGATAAAAGTTTGCAATAATGAAATTTTGTTATTGACATTTGATGTGTTCATTCCTTATAGTTGCAAAAATTTCAATATATATTTACTCATCATATTTGCAGAAGATTTGATATGCTACTTAGAGGTCTAGATGTTGAGAAATACATGGCGCATCCATTGCTCAACATCACGACCTCTAAGTTACATTTCAAGCCTTTTTTAAGCAAGATCGGTAAACTTATATTAAATATTTTTACAACTTTAAAAAATTAGCAAATGAAAATATCAATAACAAGATTCTATTATTAGTGCAAACTTTTATTTTAAATACCATTTTCAAATGTAAATAAAAATATTATACCTTTGTCCAAGACCTTGAACAAGATTTTGTATATTTTCAATGAAAAATGTAAAAAGCCAGAGTCCGCCTCTAGTGGTGGAGATTGTCAAGAGGATTTTCCACACAAATTAGATTGGACTTTGATTACAGCCAGAGGGTTGATTTGGCAATTTGCTATTTAAATATCACAACACTACTATAATTATTGTCTTTGACAACACTCTTTTATCCTACATGTAAAAAATGTAACCTAAAATAATATATAGGACAACTTTATCTTATTGTTGCCTATGGTAGATTTATAGTTCATGACAGATTTAATTCGCCTTTTTGGGAAGCACCGTGGTTGGATGACAAAGCTCTAAAAGAGGTATTTCCGAATTTATTTATTGCCTCTAGTCTTAAAAATGTGTCGGTAGCCGCTATGGGAGGATGGGTTAATGGAGTGTGGCAATGGGGAGATTTTGGAATCTCCGGTTCCATTGAGGGGAATAACGGTTTTGATACGAATATCTTGTCTTTGAGGGGGTGTTTGGCGGAGTTTGATGGTTGGAAGGAAGGAAAAGATGAAGTTGTGTGGAGGGGAAATCCGGAAAAGGTTTTTTCGGTAGCTTCTTTTTATGCTTTTTATGAGAATTTACGCATTCCGTTTGGTCCTTCAAATAGACATGAGGAAGCTTTTGGTATTTTGTGGAAGATGGAAGTTCCGTTTAAGATAAAGGCTTTTGGGTGGAGATTACTTCATAATAGGCTACCTATGAAAGATCTTTTGGAGAGGAGAGGTATGTCTTTTCCTTTGAATGAATTAAAATGTACATTTTGTGAGTATGGTGTGGAAAGTAGAAATCACTATTTTTTTGATTGTTGGGTGGTAAAGTATATTTGGAGAGAGATAGCTTCTTGGGTGGGTAAAGAAGATAATGTAGAGGAGGAGTGTTTGTCGTCTTTTATGGAATGGCACTCTTATTTTTATAGGAAGAAAGCGCATGGTAGGAAATTGAATGTGGTTTGGATGGCTATAACTTGGATTTTGTGGTCGGTTAGGAACGGTTGGTGCTTTCGTAAGGAGCCTTGGAATGTGAATAATATTGTTTGGAACATTAAGATATTGGTTTGGAAGTGGTCGTTTTGTGGGAAAATTACTTATCCCAATTACTCTTTTTACGAGTTTTGTATGGATCCTATATACTTCCTCTCGTAATTGTAATTGGTTTGTAATTTCTCTCTTTTTTGTCGGCGCTTTCGATTTTCTTTATAAAGGTTTCGAGAACCCTTTGTTCTCGCATCAATGATATCTCTTGCTTTCTAAAAAAAAGAAGTTGTCTAGCAGCAGGTTATAAGCATCCCTTATTCTAACTTTTGGGATGTTTATCTAATGCTAATATAACACATACCAATTGTAATAGGAAATATTACACATACCAATTGTAACTTTTATGAGTTTTGTAAAAATCCTTTGTTTTATATCTCTTAGGTTTCATTTGGTGTGTAATTTTTCTTTTCCGATTTGTCTTATCGGATCTCTTTTGTAACCGGGTTTGAGAATTTCTATTCTCTTTTTAATGAAACTTGCTTAAAAAACAAAAAAAAAATATTTTGGGTTAAACTTTATTTCAGTTTTCTTCCCAATAGTATAATATAATATAATTATTTTAACTTATTAATAAATAATATAATATATATTAATATATTTTGATTTCTTTCCAATTCTAATTATATAATATAACCACTTTTAATTATAAATAAGTCATTCTATATATATATATATATATATATATATACCAGTTTGTATTTGTAAGGTGATTTGTTTCTATATGGGGGAAGATCTTGGAACGGAGAATCAGGAGAAGAATATGGAGTGAGGATGCGGCGGCGATCAACAATCGACTTCGCGGAGCATCGACGAGATTGATTTCAGAGTGAAACTTCGATGATTGAAAATGGAAGAAAGGAATATGAAGTGAAATACAGTCTTTGTTTGTCATCGTCCTATATTATTGTTGCCGCCAACACAGTTGAATCGTGTTCATATGTCTTTACGCCCGCGTTTCATGATTCATTCTCCCGTTAAGATTGGTTGGGTTTTAATGGATCCTACGCGTTCTATTTTAATATTAAATTTACCCTATTTCAATTTGATACTAAAATAATAAACTTTGGAGCTTGATACTGTTAACTTTGGAGTTTTATACGGTTACTAATGTTGAAGTTGATGTTAATTTTATCAACTCAAAGGCCAATGTTGCTGTTATAGACTATATTGTTCCGGGCTGCTGATAGATACTTTTAATTTTTCAGTCTTCAAATGTAGTTTTTATTAAGCATAATTTAGTTGTTGTTGTTGTTCATAGTTTAGTTTTTATTAAACAACAAATTGAGGCGAAGAGTCTTCTTTCGAAATAGCAACTTTAAGTGGCTAGTCCCCAAGCTGAACCAAAATTTTATACTGACCTGTCTCAAACTAATGAGACCTTTTAATCTTGGCTAATCTTACAAAACGAGACAGGGTAACCATGAGATTTTATATCGGGCCTATGTCAAACCTTAGAAACCTTTCAAATCATGTCAAGCATACGAACCGATTTAAGGTTTTATTAAGAATAACCACAAATCAACTTGAGATTTTAAAACTGGGTTGATCTCGAACCGATGAAATCTTTTGAACCGGCTGAGCTGTCGAACTAAACTAGTAACTTAGTAACTAAATCCCCAAACTAAAGCTTTAAAGAGTTTAGCTTCGAACCCAAATAAACAATTCCTAATTAGCTACATTACTCAATGAAGATCAAAATTTTCCTTGGTGAATTTACAATACTACCCTTTAAAAATTACATAAACGCTTCACTTGCAAAAGACCTTTCTTGAAAGCACTATGACTAAATCTTTTATTGAGAGAACGAGAGAAATATTTTTTGAGAGCAAGTGAGACATGGCAATGAATTATAGTAGTTTATTGGTTGAAGATACCTAACTAAATTCAAGGGTAAGAGAGTGTTCACATTTTTAAATAATAATATTAAGTCATGGTTCAACGATAATTAAATGAAATATTTAAAATTAATACCATTCCGCATATTTCAAAATAATATTTTATAAATATTTAAAAAAATAATATTGTTAAAAATGGATTAAAATTTTTTCTAAGCGGAGTGTTTGTTTGATGGATTCAAATAGGATTTCTAGGAATGTGAGGTTGGGAACCTTATATTTCTATGTTTGTTTGAAGTTTTAACAAAATATTCTTAGGTATATTTTATTCCTTGGAATATCATTTACTCATAGAATTTAAAAAAAAATTCTCATGTCAAAAGATGAGAATCTTACATTTCCATAGGAATAAAAAGTAACCAACTATAACTATCCACTAATAAATTATTTCAGCACTTTTATATTTATATTTAAATTTTTTAAATTATAAATAAAATAAAATTTCAAAATATTCCTAGGAACCTAAATAAATTGCCTAACAAATTGATGGGAATTATATTCCAACAATAACATTCATAAGAATAACATTTCTGTAAATTTAATCCTCGAAACAAACACACCCTAATAAATAAATTTTTTAAAAAAATTGTAAAGACATTATAGTCACATTTGAACGGTTAGAAATGAATTGTCTCATTTTCCAACCACACATGTTATCTTTTCTCCTATTATTTTCCAGATCTTGAACATATGACATGTTAATGTCCTCTTTTTTATTTTTCCTTTCCCATTTGGCATCAATTGTTTTTATGCTTTTCTCTCTATTGATTGATTAACCGGTTGATTGTTTCTAACTTCTTCATTTTAACAGCATGATAGTTACTTGCTTATCATATGGCAAAGCTGGAGATTTCTTAATTTCTTGGTCTATAAATAATATTGTTATCACTATAAAAGAAATTGATTCAAGTAATCATACTAATAATTTACAAGCATCATCAAAAAAGCATGGAGCTTATTTACTCCCTCTACAAAAACTTGCAAAATCTTAGGATGAAGAATCAGAAGAAAAGACTCTTATCAACCTAGATGGTAGCAAGGGATGCATGGATGTTTCATACCACAATTCTGATGTTATATCTAATCACATTAAGCAACTTCAGGTTAGTATATCCATGTTTTTTTTAGTAAGCAAGATATCATTAAAGGGAGAACTAAGGGTTCTCCAACCCACTTACAAAAGAAACGGGATAAACCCGACAAAAAAAGAAAATTACACACCAATTACAATCACGAGAGATAATACAAAGGATTCATACTAAACTCATAGAATGAATAATTGGGATGTGTAATTTTTCCGCAAAACGACCATTTCCACACCAAGAGCTTGATATTCCAAACGGCGTTGTTCACATTCCAAGGCTCCTTCCGGAAACACGAACCGTTTCAAATCAACCATATAGTCCAAGTAGTAGCTAACCAAACACTACCCGACTTTCTATCCTTTACCTTTAGACTACGAAAAAAATGGTACCATTCCATAAAATTTGGCCGGCACTCGTCTTCTATATTAACCCCTTTACCCACCCAAAAAGCTATCTCCCTCCAAATATTTTTAACCACCAAACAACCAAAAAATATATGATTACTACTTTCCGAACAATATCCACAAAAAATGCGCTTAGAATCATCCGAAGAAAAGGACATACCTCTTATGTGATCTACAGCTATCAGTCTTTTTGTATTTTATTTTAAAAGAATTATTGTCTATGTAGCAATGACACTTCCGATTTAAAACATGTCCGATTTAGACATGTGTCACACCAAAACACATGGTGACAAATTAAGTTACAATTATTATCTATGCCAATAGTGCATTATCAGATATTTCTGTTGCACTCCATAAACAATTTTTAACATCTTAGGATTTAACACCTTTTTTCATTTATGTCTAAGTAACAAGGTTCAACCGTTGTTTTTGAAATCATGATAGAGAAACTTAAACTCGAGTAAGAAAGGTCAATGGAGATGGATAAATAATGAAAGAAAATGTATGAAAACTTGCACCAATTATAAAGGACCTTCGATGATGATGACCAAGACATACATGTTTTTCTAGCCCGACATGTTTTCAATTTTGAGGTAGATTTTTTATATCTCTATCATCACATGTTTTTCTTCCACTAGTTTTATGTGCTTTTCTTTTATGGGTTTCTTACGAGGCTGAGTTAATTTTTTCCTATAATTGAGAAGTCCTACTTATTTGTAAATCAGTACTCTGGCTAGCCATCAAAATCCGATCTATTTTGTATGGAAAGTCCCATTGACAATGTCCATCACTGAAACGTGACTGTTGCTTTTTTGCATTTTCATTGAAAAGGTAAACAAACTTTCTTCGAGGTTCCAGACAAAGATAAAATATTTTTATTTTACATGTGTAAAAATGATTTTTGCGATTTTTTTTAGTTCATGTTTGTTGGTTTAAACTTATCTAAAGACAAAAGTTTGCATTAATAAAATTTTGTTTTCGACATTTTGACGTGTTCATTCCTTTAAGTTGTACAAAGTTTAATATAATTTTCCTCATCATATTTGCAGGAGGTCTGATGTGAGGTCGAGATGTTGAGTAATACATGGAACATCCATTACTCAACATCACGATCTCTAAGTTGCATTTCAGGCCTTTTGTAAGCATGATGGAAGAACTTATATTGACTTTTTTTAAAAAACTTTAATTAATGAGCACATGAAAACTTCAATAACAAAATTTTATTAAACCTGACAAATATGAAATAAAAAATATCGTGTTTTATCTTTGTCCAAGACCTTAAAGAAAATTTTATAGTTTTCAGTGAGAAATGGAAAAAGCAAGAGTCCAATTCCAGTGATTGACATTGTGAGGAAGATTTTCCAGACAAATTAGATCGGACTTTGATTACCGCCAGAGTGTTGATTTGGCTTATTTGCTATTTTTAAGATCACTATATTATAATATTTATTGTGTCTGGCAACACTCTTTTATCCAACATGTAAAAAATATAACATAAAATTAGTATAGACATCAATTTATGACTGCTACCAGATATATATTCGCTATTTCGTGAGTCTATGCCCTAAAATAATTCTTCTAAACATTTTTTCGATAACCTTTATTTTAGGTTGCTCCAAATAGTATAATGTAATATAAACTTAAAGATAGTGTTACGAATAAACTTTAACGCCATATTAATTAATATAATATTAATATTATATTAAAGAAACATAGTAAAAAATTAAAGTATATTATTTTTAACTTTTTGTTTTCCATCAGGAATTTTATTTTTCTTTTTTTAATGTTTCTTTTCTCATCATTAATGTAAAAGTTATACGATCATTAATTTAAAAGATAGAGGTACGAATAATCCTGTTTTATTGGAAAAACAATTCAAATTTGATATACCTCTTTCAATTTTCAGTCACTCCTTGTTAATCCTCAAAGTTCTCAAGGAAATGATATACCTCAGTCAAACACTTGTTTAGATGAATAGTCAAATATGTAAAGTAACTTCAAGCCATCAGAAAAATCGGATATCCTTCCCGTGACCAAACAACCAGATGGAATTTTCAGACGAGTTAGCTAATTAGTAAAAGAAATCACACTACAAAATTTTAATTTTTTAAATAGTAATATTAAGTCATAGTTCCGCCATGATTAAATGAAAATATTCAAAATAAACACCATTCTACATATTTTAAAAATATATTTTTCAATTATTTTAAAAAATAATTTTGTTAAAAATACATTGAAGATTTTTCTTATAAATAAAATTTTTTAATCATATTTGAAGAGTTGAAAATGAAAATTTACATAATAAATAATCCAACATGTTTAAAAATCATATTTTCAATTTAATAAAATTATTCTGCAAGTTAAGATATGACGTAAAAATTAAATTTGGTCTCCTTTTGCCTTTTATTTTCTTTTGGAATACTATATTGCTTAGGTTATCGTATTGTTAACCATCATGGCATGTTATATTGGTTCAGACTATTTGATGCAAGGTACACTTGCTGATCTCCACTTTCCATTAAATTCATCTTGAATCTTGAACTGACTTAGACGTTGGAGTTCTAACATTGCATATCTTATTTGACATGTGACTATACACACGGGAGGGGCTGAACCGAGATTTTAAGTGGGCTCATCTCAAACATGGGAGAGATTTTAGTCTGGGCTAAACTTACGAACCGAGACAGTGTTTTAACAGGCTGACCAAGAATCTATGAGATTTTTAAATTGGGCACAGCTTACAAACCAATTTAAGGATTATAAAGGATAGCCACGAACCAACTTAAGATTTTAATACCAAGATGATCTCACACTTGATTTTGTAATTGGATCAACACCATTCTTTAGTCTTCTCACCCGTCTGTATCCATTAATGATAAACTGCCGGGATTATATTAATAAAAACCTCTAGGTTACAAAAATGATAGAGAGAGAACCTTTAACCTCTCTCTAACCTAGTTTTTGTCTTTTTGCCATTTTTTCTCGAATGGCCCGGTGTTCTCAGGAAGAGAGTGATGGGTGGAGGAAGGTAGGGAGGAGGAAAAGGAGAAACTCTGGGTCAGGTTATTGGGATGTTGCCGGTGGAGGTGCGGGAAGGTTAGAGGGTGTTTCAACTACTTTCTTAACTGAATTTGGTGAAAAGTGGAAGGCTAGAGACCTTTTCTTTGAGTTAAAAGAGTTGGGAGACCTAGAGGAGGTGGTTGTCTCCCCCAGAAGAGATAGAAGGGGTAGGAGATTTGGTTTTGCTCGTTTCAACAATGTCAAGGATGAGAAAATGCTAGCTGTAAAGTTAGATAACATGGTTTTGGAAGGGAGGAAATTATATGCGAACTTGCCGAGGTTCCAGAGGCCTACTAGGGTGCAAGAGAAGGTGCGTGGGAGTAAGGAGGTTGGATGTGTGTCTTATGTCGGGGAGAAGGGTGAGAGGTGTTTCAGAAGAGGCAATGTTTGTTTGGTTGACAACAGGTCCTTTAAGGAGGTTATGCTCAATGGGCATAAAGGAGGGACAAAGGAGGAAGAGGTGTTCAAACCGTTGTGGTTCAGAACCAAGAAAGAAGAGTTAAGAAGATATGAACAGGCTTATATTGGGTAAGTGAAGGATCCAGGGTTAGCTTTGTCCCTGAAGCAGCTTTTTATAGATGAAGGTATCTTTACTATTAGGGTCACTATTCTGGGACCTAATATGTGCATTCTGGAAGACCTGGTTAAAGGTGAAGTGGAGAGCTTTGTGGAAGAAAGGAAGAACTGGTGGGAAAATTTGTTTCTCAGCATTCGACCATGGAAACCAACTGACATGGATTCGGAGAGAATCTTATGGCTAAGAGTGATGGGGACACCTTGCCATGCATGGGGTGTGAGTTTCTTCAAGTTCATAGCCAACTAAAGAAAATCTTATGGCACGATGACATGGATTAATTCCGTCTGAATTTCCATGAAACTTTTCTTTTCTGTTTTGCAAAGGCTATAAAGGCTTTTCGATTTTTATAGCACTATAGAACATCGGATATTGATAGATCTGCTTTGAAAACCACAATGCTATCTTAGTTTTGCTATATTTGTGTTAAACACTATTTGCTGGGATTTATGATCGACAATACTGATTTGTGACTGTGTCGACACTACAACGCGCAAGGCTTTTAAAAGCGCTTTTTTTGGCCTTTAACAGCGCTTTAAAGCGCTGCCAAAGCCAGCGCTGGCATAGGCTACGAAAGCGCTTTTAAAAGCGCTCTGGTAGGCCCCCCTATAAGAGCGCTTTTCTGGAAAAAGCGCTCTTGTAGGCCCCCCTTTAAGAGCGCTTTTCAAGAAAAAGCGCTCTGGTAGGCACCCCTATAAGAGCGCTTTTTTCAAAAGCGCTTTCGTATGTTGCGTTTTTTTTTTTTTATGCTTTTTATTATTTCTAAACCTGCACTTTTGGCAGCAATATTTTAGAACCTGTAATTTACTATTTTTTGGCAGTATTTTTTCATGAACCTATAATTTATCATTTCAAATCGATAAATACCATTATAATCGATATCGATTATATACAAAAAAGTATTATATTATATACCATTAATGTAAATCAAAATACATATATACATATTTATAAACCAAAACAACTAAACCAATTCACATATCTCTAAACCAAAACAACTAAATGGGAAACAACTTCCGAGTTCTTATGCAACCAATGTACGCTTCCTGTATTATCTGGAGCTATGTTGTATTGATGCTTTAGTGGAGAACCAGTAGTCACCTGAGCTATGTTGTATTGTGTCACAGAATATGAATCAAATAACTGTACCCCGAACGATCCTGCCACAGAAGACTTAGCTTCGGGGTACATTACTTGATTCTTATTCTGTGGAACATAATCGGCAGGGGCACATTGTGTTCTATCCTTTACCAGTCCATCCAATGTTTGAAGCTCAACCTACAATAGAAAAACGTGATTATTTACACAACATTCACATTCTCAATATTTTCTCTATCAACCAAAAATTTCCTCATCTCCGAACAAAAGACAAAATAGTTAATAAAAATAGTGCTATACCAGAACAGAAACCAATTTATAAGAAATCAATTAACAACCACATGCACATAAAAATAGTTTTTGATAAAAGAACAAGTCAATTGAGCCAACAACCAAAAACCCTAAAAAAAATCAGCCGTAGAGCCGTAGAGCCAACAACCAAAAACCCTAAAAAAAATTCTGTTCATCATCTTCGAAAAACCTCTCCAGAAACTGTAAATACATTGTTCATATTCATCCAACAACAATTACAATACACAGCCGCAAACACTAACCAAAACCCTAATTGTTCATCTTTCTCATACACGCAAACCATTCATCAGAAACAAAACCATTCACAAATCATCATCAAACATAACCAGACAAACATTCATCAAACCCAAACATTTGTTCATCACTTTCCTAATCAAACAAACCCTTCAGAAATTTGAGAGAGGAAGAGAGAATAAGAAATAAACTCAGAAAGGTCTCACCCGGTTTTGGTTTGTAGATTCAGAATCGAAACCGAACTCAGCAACAACACGAACCTCAACTCACCATAAACTCGTGTGTTTTGGATCTGAAAGGAAGAAGAACGGCGGAGGTTGCTCGTGGTGGCTGGCGATGGAGGGACGAACGGTGGTGGCTGGCGACGGAGGGACGAACGGTGGTGGCTGGCGACGGAGGGACGAACGGTGGTGGCTGTGGCTGGCGACGACGGAGGGTTTTTCGGTTGCAGAGAAAGTGAGAAACAGTAATAAAAAGAAAACGAAAGAGAGAAAGTGAGAAAGTGAAAGCGTGTTTTTGTTTTTAACTTTTACTAATAAAGGCTACTAAAGCGCTTCTGAAAAGCGCTCTCATAGCCTGGTCTATACCAGCGCTTTTTAGCAAAAAGCGCTCTCATTAAACCCCCCTATAGCAGCACTTTGAAAAGCGCTCTCATACCCCCCCCTTACCAAAGCGCTTTTCAAAAGCGCTCTCATACCCCCCCTTACCAAAGCGCTTTTCAAAAGCGCTCTCATACACCCCCCCTACCACAGCGCTTTTCAGAAGCGCTCTCATACCCCCCCCTTTAAGAGCGCTTTTTTAGCGTGTTTTTTTATTTTGTTTTTAGTGCAACCTATAAGAGCGCTTTTTACTAGAAGCGCTTTAGTAGGGGTGCTGTTAAAGATTAAATTTGGCGTAGTGCGAGTAATATCAAATAGCGGCGCCATGGCTGCTATGGTGGATATACATGGCGGTTTTGGGACTCACCCCAATGGTAAATATTAGTGGTGGGAGCAATGCAGTTATAGTCTCAGCATCAGACCATCGGACGTGTAGGTTTATTTTACTCTTTTTGTTGCAGAAAAATAGATAATCATTGGAAGTATGTTTACTATTCTACTTAATTCCTCACTATCTTATTAGTCATATATGTTTTGCAATGCTTGGTTGTTGTTTGTATGTTTTGCAATTCACGGTCCTTGCTTCTTGAGTCTAATTTATTTTCTTTTTTAGGTATGGAGCTTATCTAGGGGAACACTACTAAGAAGTATAGTTTTCCCTTCAATAATTAACGCAATTGCATTGGATCCAGTTGAACACGTCTTCTATGGTGGGAGTAGTGATGGAAAATATTTATTGCTGCACTCAACACTTGAAAGAATCGCTAATACTAATAATTATGGGAAGTATATCATTGTCTCATTTTCTAACCACATGTTATCTTTTCTCCTCTTACTTTTCAGATCTTGTCTCATTTGGCATCTATTATTTTTATGCTTTTCTCTATTGATTGATTAACCGGTTGATTGCTTCAGACTAACTTCTTCATTTTATCGGCAAGATAGTTACTTGCTTAACATATGGCAAAGTTGGAGATTTCTTAAATTCTTGGTCTATAACTAATATTCTTGTCGCTGGACAAGAAAATGACTCAAGTAGTCATACATTTAATTTACAAGCATCAACAAAAAAGCATGGAGCTTATTTACTCCTTCTAGAAATATTTGCAAATTCATGGGATGAAGATTTAGAAAAAAAAAGACTCTTATCAACCCAAGTGGTAGCAACGGATGTTTCATACCACAATTCTAATGTTATGTCTAATCATATTAAGCAACTTCATATATTTATCACTCATTCTGAGATTTAAAACATGTCTGATTTAGACTTATGTCACATCGACTTACAATTAATATCTATGTCAATAGTGTCTTTATTAACTAATTCTAATTGTGATTTAACCTATGTTGTTAATCTTGAGTAGCGATGCGACATGATCAACCCCATAATCGGAGCAGCGCCGAAGTGGGATCCGGCTATTAACAACATAGAATTTGATATCTTTTTTCATTATGTCTCAGCAAAGTTGTTCACTTACGGCTAGCTTCTAAAATCGGGATAGAGAAACTTAAACACGATTACGAAAGGCCAATGGATATGGATAAACAATGAAAGAAATGGATGAAAACTTGCATAAAATTGGTCTAAAGGAGCTATTAGACGATGGTCAAGCAAGAACCTTCGAAGAAGATCACAAATAAGACATACATGGTTTGTTTGCCAAACACGTTTTCAATTTGGAGGTAGATTTTTTATATCTCAAGCATCACAAGTTTTTCTTCGGCAAGTTAACTGTTTTTTTTTTATGGCTTTCTTACAAGATTGTGTTAATTTTTTCCTATAATTGAGAAGTCCTACTTATTTGTAATTCGATATTCTTGCTATTAATGAAAACCCGATCTATTTTGTCCAGAAAGTCCTATTTACAATGTCCACTAGAGGGAACGAATGCTTTTTCCGTTTTCCAATGAAAACATAAAAAACTTTGTTCAAGGTTTAGAACAAAGGTAAAATGTTTTACCTTACATGTGTGCAAATGATATTTTTTTAGTTCATGTTTATGAATTTAAACTTATCTAAAAATAAAACTTTGCACTAATAAAATTTTGTTATTGACATTTTGATGTGCTCATTCCTTATTATATGTGCACATGAAAACATCAATAACAAAATTCTATTATTAGTACAAACTTTTATTTTAAATACCATTTACACATGTAAGATAAAAATATTATACCTTTGTCCAAGACCCTAAAGAAAATTTTATATATTTCAATGAAAAATGCAAAAAGCAAGAGTCCACCTCCAGCGATGGAGATTTGGAAGAGGATTTTCCCCACAAATTATATTGGACTTTGATTACAGCTCGAGGGTTGATTTGGCAGTTTGCTGTTTAAATATCACAACACTACAATATTTATTGTCTTTGACAACACTCTTTTATCCAACTTGTAAAAAATTTAACCAAAAATAATATAGGGGACAATTTTTAAACTTTAACAATAAAATTTGTCTACCAAAATTAAGCATCCCTTATTCTATCTTTAGGGACGTTTATCTAATATTGATATAGTTCTAACAAAAATATACATTTATTTATTGTTTCTATTAGAATTAACTCTTCTAAATTTTTAGTGTTAAACTTTATTTCAATTTCCTTCCGGATAGTATAATGTAATTTAATTAATTTAATTTAATAATAAATAATATGATATATATTAATATATTTTGTTTTACATCTATGGTTTGTAGGTGGTCTTTTTGCGGAAGAATTACTTATCCAAATTTTTCTTTTTACGAGTTTATTAAGGATCCGTTGCTTTTTATCTCGTAATGTTAATTGGTTGTAATTTTCACTTTTTTTATCGGTTTTTTCCGTCTTTTCGTGTAATAGTTCTCCCTATTAATATATCTTGCTTACACAAAAAAAAATTTGTTTTCGTTCCAATTTCAATTATATAATATAACGACTTTTATCACAAATAAGTCATTCAAAATTAATATATATATATATATATATATATATATATATATATATATATAATATATATGAGAATGGTATATTTATATGAGAAAATGAGAATAAATTACAGCCATTAGATCAATTTGTAAGATTGAGATTAACTCACAATCTTAAAAATGTCAGTTTCCTCAAAATTTACATGATTTCTCTCTCTTCATCCCGGAATTCACTCTTCCTTCTCCAATTTTATCTCTTCTCATATGAATCAATTTATTCATCTAATCAATTTTAATGGATTCTATGCGTTCTGTTTTAATATTAAAGTTACCCAATTTCAATTTGATACTAAAATAATAAACTTTGGAGCTTGATACCGTTAACTTTTGGAGTTTTATACTGCAACTTATGCTACTGATGCTGAAGTTTGTGCTAAAGGCCAATGTTGCTGTTATAGACTGTATTGTTCAGGGCTGCTGAGAGATACTTTTAATTTTCAGTCTTCAAATGTAGTTTTTATTAAGTGTAATTTAGTTGTTGTTGTTCATAGTTTAGTTAATTTATCAAAAATGTGTGGTAGTAACTTGGATGGGTCTGTCCCAACTCAAGCTAAATTTGCCTATGATGTAATCTTGTAATAAATTATCATGTAAATATTTCATCTATTTTTCTATTGAAATCGTGGATTGAGACTTTGAATTTACTAAGCAATTTTATGGGATTTTAATATCATTTGGCACAAGTTGATAATTATCTACTGTTATATTGGATTGAAAATGACAGTAGCTACATTTTGAGTGAAATTGGCATAATTTTGTAGCATCAAAGTTTATTGAGGAATCAATCACTTGTACATATAAATGTAGCTTACTTCTACTATGCAAAATTGTGTGAGTTTAGAGAATCCATTATCTATGTCTAAACAATCCATTCTTTGAGTCAAACTACATCTAGTCGACTGGGATACAAAGGGGCAAAACAGTTTGTTAAGCTCAAAAGCGCCGAGGGCCCTAGCTAGAAGAAAGCAAAGACCCACAAATTCAAACGAATCGGTAATATCACGCGAAGTGTGAAGTTTTAGAGGAAAATAGCATATGAATGGAGAACATATGGGGCCTTATAAAGGAAAGTTATAAGAAGCGAATATGGAGTCCTAAGTGGATCGAGAAACCTCCACAAAGTAGTTTATTTTATGCACTATAAATAAAGAACTTGGTAAAAATTTTAAGAGGTTCAAAAATTTTACAAACGTCTACACGCTAAACACTTAGAGTACTCAAGCGACGATCGAAATAAGTCAAGCAAAAGCTATGTATGTAAGAACCACTTAATTTTTCTGCAAATTTTAATATCATGTCTTTTTCATTCAAACTTATTTGTTTTCCTTACAAGTTTTTGTTTTTCGTGAAGATTCGAGGACGTGTCGAACACATTATTTTACAAAGAAGACACTTAACACCTAGAAAAAACTCTTTGAAAATACAAGTGTTTTTCTGAGATTCACAGGTCGATCTCGCAAGTGACTTTTAAAAAGAGACCAGCGAAGTTTACTACTTTCCAAGGTAAACATTTGGATGACATTTTTGGTCCGAAACTTCCGAGCCCGGTCCGCTGCCTACTCATTGACGGATTTATACGAGAAACACCTATTTTCCCACCTCAATTTCAAATTTATTCTCTTACTACTTTGTAAAAAGAAATTACACTTAAAAGTTATATTATTTAAAAAACAGTACTACAATCATCCTAAAGTAAGTGTCTTAGTAATCACTTAAGAAAATGTGAAAATGAATGAGAGAGAATAGCGAATTTTTTTATTAGTAATCAATGTATTTTCATTATCATTAATATAAGTTTAGAGAAATTGTAAATTAAAAATATTAATTAAGGATATAATTAGAATATAAAATAAAAAATGCATTAAAACTAAAAGAAACACTTATTTATGAATAAATAATTTAAAAAATGTGACATTTGTTTGGGATAGAGGAAGTAACATTTAGTTAGTTCTTTTTAATTAACACCTTTTTACATAAAATAATTTAAATATTTTTAAAATCCATGTTTTGTAAAAATGTATTTCATATATTTGAGTAAGGTTAAAAAAATTTAAATCTTTTTAAAAACAATAATATTTAGCCAAATCACAGTTAAATTAAAATTAAAACTATTAATTAATCCTTCATATGTCAAAAACTATTTTAATAAAAAAAAACCATTACACATTTTCAAATATCAAATGAAAATTACCCAAATGAAATTTAAAAAATTTACAAGCGAAAGTATTTAGCCATAGTTCATTCGTGTATATCATTGAAATTTTTTACTTATTATTGTTATTTAGCAATTTGTTAGATGATAAGTGATGAAGAATGATGATGTTTTCATATGCATTAAAGGCTCAAGAGGTTTTTTTTATAATAGATAATCCAATAAAAAGGAGTATAAGCCACCCAAGTATAGACAAATCAACCCTCTATAGCAAAGGAGGGGATTGATGTTCCAATAAAAAAAGTTACAGACAAGCGAGATGTTACAGTAGGACGACATCCAATACCAGGACCTAGGCTCAAGTTAAAATTAAGAGCTTTCTTGCTGAACCAATTAAGCCTCTTGCTGCTAATCAAATGCACTTATCTAAATGGTGGAGCTTTCTCAGGTCATATATACTTGTGGGAAGTCAGTTTTCATATTCATGCTTCTTTTTTTAAGTTGGATTATTTTATTAAAATTAATCTGGATTGTTCTGTCTGATTGTTAAAATATTGAGTTATTTTCATTTTTATAAGCAAGCTTACAAAATCAAATTCATACCATTTTAATATTTATCTAGAAGAGTGAAGTTTACAAGTGTTGAACTTTAGATAACATGGCAAAATGATTTGTAGCATCGTGTCCAAGGATAGTTTCTTGGACAACCATTAAAAGGAAAATGAATAGTTTAATATTGCTTATCCATTATTCACGTAGCAAATCAATAATATGGTTAATTATCAAAGTTCGATCTATTTTGTGGGAAGTCCTCTTCATAATGTCTATCATAAGAAAGGGATTTTTGTCTTTTGGCATTTCTCAATAGAAAACTACAAAATTTACTGCAAGATCTTGGATAAATGTAAAACGTTTATATCTTACATGTGTGCAAAGTGTATTTTTTTAGTTAATGATGGGCAATGTTAATTTATTTAAAGATTAAAGTTTGCACTAATAATAAAATTTTATTATAGATGTTTTGATCTACAACTTAGCCATCAAGTTTATAAAAGCCTTGAAATGCAACTTAGCCATCAATATAATTTTAGCCATCAATCTTTAGTGAATTACATCGATTTCCATAATATTGTCTATCAAGTTAGGGTTTATAAATAACACATAAGTAATGAATATTACGTTTGTCATAGGAAGCAATATGACACACGAAATAATATCTTTGGCAAATAATAAGAGGTGTTCATTATGGAATCTAGCATATTATATGAGAGTAGTGCTATTTAGTACGAAACAATTTGAAGAAAAAATGCAAGAATGAGTATGTGTCACTATTTTAGTGGTAAATTTTAAATTAATTTTAAATTTAACTTCTTTTTTAATAGGGATCATGGGAGTTGTGGTGATAATGGATGATTGAGATCTATTCTTTCATTTCTTGTTTATTTATTTTCTTACTAATAAGCATTTTCCATTATATGAATACTTTTTGTTGTTTCCCAACGATATTGTTCTGTCTGTTGTATTCTCCTACTGACAAATATAATATTCCTCATTTGTATGTTATTTATAATTCCTAACTTTATAAACATGTTATGGAAATGTTAACGTGATTCACTAAAATAGTTAGAACAATCAAATATCATTTGAGATCATTTAGCAAGCGATGTTATATCATCCAATATTTCTCAAAATCATGACCTGTGAGGTTGCCTCTTCAATTGCTCAAACATTGGACTTCAAAGTTGAATTTCAAGACTTTTGTAAATATAATGGATAAAATTATCTTAATGTATTTACAACTCTAAGAAAGGTTGAAGACTTCTAATGCATTTCAAGACTTTCTGAATATCGTTGTTCCGTCTCAAACCATAGGGTGAATTTTTCACTTAGAGAGAACAAAGTGTTTTTCACTATAAGTTACCCTTTTCTAATTAAGAACAAAAATAGAGAAGAATGTTAGACTGATCAGATTTGGATTCAAGTGTCACATATGCTGCTGAATTGATATCCAGATATTACTTTCATCAGGGTCACCTTTGTTAGGCTCTTATGTGAGGAACGTGATAAACATTTCATCTAAGCACTTAGTATCCACATCTCCTTGAATATGATATGTAATTTTCCAAATGTCACTTCTAAAATATATGAAATTTAGGTTTGTTGTCTCTTTAAGCAGTAATGTCTTGGTTATCTTTATGCAGTTAGTCTGTTCTCTCTCTTGGGCTTTTTCATTTTTGGTTGAATGATGACGGTAGTGTCACTCTACTATAAGTACATTGAAAATTAGATTCTATTAGTTTGATATAATATTCTTGTCAGAACTTGGCTAAACAATCCTCCCATGAGTCAGTCATCAATGTTGTGGTGCCTTGTCTTTCTTCCACGCTGTTGTCATGCTTTCTATTATGCCGTTGCCACGCTGTGCGTTTTCTTCGGCAAGTTTTAAGTGTTTTTCTTTTATGGGTTTTTTAGGAGGTTGTGTTAATTTTTTCTTATAATTGAGAAGTCCTACTTATTTGTAAATCAGTACTTTTGCTAGTAATGAAAACCCAATTTATTTTGTCTAGAAAGTCCTATATATTTACATTGTCCACTAGAGGGGACTGTTGCTTTTTGCCTTTTCCATTGAAAACATACAAAATTTTCTTCAAGGTTTAGGACAAAGATAAAATGTTTTATCTTACATGTGTGCAAATGATTTTTTTTAGTTCATGTTTGTAAATTTAAACTTATCTAAAGATAAAAGTTTGCAATAATGAAATTTTGTTATTGACATTTGATGTGTTCATTCCTTATAGTTGCAAAAATTTCAATATATATTTACTCATCATATTTGCAGAAGATTTGATATGCTACTTAGAGGTCTAGATGTTGAGAAATACATGGCGCATCCATTGCTCAACATCACGACCTCTAAGTTACATTTCAAGCCTTTTTTAAGCAAGATCGGTAAACTTATATTAAATATTTTTACAACTTTAAAAAATTAGCAAATGAAAATATCAATAACAAGATTCTATTATTAGTGCAAACTTTTATTTTAAATACCATTTTCAAATGTAAATAAAAATATTATACCTTTGTCCAAGACCTTGAACAAGATTTTGTATATTTTCAATGAAAAATGTAAAAAGCCAGAGTCCGCCTCTAGTGGTGGAGATTGTCAAGAGGATTTTCCACACAAATTAGATTGGACTTTGATTACAGCCAGAGGGTTGATTTGGCAATTTGCTATTTAAATATCACAACACTACTATAATTATTGTCTTTGACAACACTCTTTTATCCTACATGTAAAAAATGTAACCTAAAATAATATATAGGACAACTTTATCTTATTGTTGCCTATGGTAGATTTATAGTTCATGACAGATTTAATTCGCCTTTTTGGGAAGCACCGTGGTTGGATGACAAAGCTCTAAAAGAGGTATTTCCGAATTTATTTATTGCCTCTAGTCTTAAAAATGTGTCGGTAGCCGCTATGGGAGGATGGGTTAATGGAGTGTGGCAATGGGGAGATTTTGGAATCTCCGGTTCCATTGAGGGGAATAACGGTTTTGATACGAATATCTTGTCTTTGAGGGGGTGTTTGGCGGAGTTTGATGGTTGGAAGGAAGGAAAAGATGAAGTTGTGTGGAGGGGAAATCCGGAAAAGGTTTTTTCAGTAGCTTCTTTTTATGCTTTTTATGAGAATTTACGCATTCCGTTTGGTCCTTCAAATAGACATGAGGAAGCTTTTGGTATTTTGTGGAAGATGGAAGTTCCGTTTAAGATAAAGGCTTTTGGGTGGAGATTACTTCATAATAGGCTACCTATGAAAGATCTTTTGGAGAGGAGAGGTATGTCTTTTCCTTTGAATGAATTAAAATGTACATTTTGTGAGTATGGTGTGGAAAGTAGAAATCACTATTTTTTTGATTGTTGGGTGGTAAAGTATATTTGGAGAGAGATAGCTTCTTGGGTGGGTAAAGAAGATAATGTAGAGGAGGAGTGTTTGTCGTCTTTTATGGAATGGCACTCTTATTTTTATAGGAAGAAAGCGCATGGTAGGAAATTGAATGTGGTTTGGATGGCTATAACTTGGATTTTGTGGTCGGTTAGGAACGGTTGGTGCTTTCGTAAGGAGCCTTGGAATGTGAATAATATTGTTTGGAACATTAAGATATTGGTTTGGAAGTGGTCGTTTTGTGGGAAAATTACTTATCCCAATTACTCTTTTTACGAGTTTTGTATGGATCCTATATACTTCCTCTCGTAATTGTAATTGGTTTGTAATTTCTCTCTTTTTTGTCGGCGCTTTCGATTTTCTTTATAAAGGTTTCGAGAACCCTTTGTTCTCGCATCAATGATATCTCTTGCTTTCTAAAAAAAAGAAGTTGTCTAGCAGCAGGTTATAAGCATCCCTTATTCTAACTTTTGGGATGTTTATCTAATGCTAATATAACACATACCAATTGTAATAGGAAATATTACACATACCAATTGTAACTTTTATGAGTTTTGTAAAAATCCTTTGTTTTATATCTCTTAGGTTTCATTTGGTGTGTAATTTTTCTTTTCCGATTTGTCTTATCGGATCTCTTTTGTAACCGGGTTTGAGAATTTCTATTCTCTTTTTAATGAAACTTGCTTACAAAAACAAAAAAAAAATATTTTGGGTTAAACTTTATTTCAGTTTTCTTCCCAATAGTATAATATAATATAATTATTTTAACTTATTAATAAATAATATAATATATATTAATATATTTTGTTTTCTTTCCAATTCTAATTATATAATATAACCACTTTTAATTATAAATAAGTCATTCTATATATATATATATATATATATATATATAACCAGTTTGTGTGAGTTTAGAGAATCCATTATCTATGCCTAAACAATCCATTCTTTGAGTCAAACTACATCTAGTCGACTGGGATACAAAAGGGCAAAACAGTTTGTTAAGCTCAAAAGCGCCGAGGGCCCTAGCTAGAAGAAAGCAAAGGCCCACAAGAAGTGAGAAGTTTTAGAGGAAAATAGCATATGAATGGAGAACGGGGGGCCTTATGAAGGAAAGTTATAAGAAGCGAATATGGAGTCCTAAGTGGATCGAGAAACCTCCACAAAGTAGTTGATTTTATGCACTATAAATAAAGAACTCGGTACAAAGTTTAAGAGGTTCACAATTTTACAAACGCCTACACGCTAAACACTCAGAGTACCCAAGCGACGATCGAAATAAGTCAAGCAAAAGCTATGTATGTTAGAACCACTTAATTTTTCTGCAAATTTTAATATCATGTCTTTTTCATTCAAACTTATTTGTTTTCCTTACAAGTTTTTGCTTAAACATTGCCATTGATTGTAATTTCGAATTTCGTGAAGATTCGAGGTCGTGTCGAACACATTATTTTACAAAGAAGACACTTAACACCTAGAAAAAACTCTTTGATAATACAAGTGTTTTTCTGAGATTCACTGGTCGATCTCGCAAGTGACCTTTAAAAAGAGACCAGCGAAGTTTACCACTTTCCAAGGTAAACATTTGGATGACATTTTTGGTCCGAAACCTCCGAACCCGGTCCGCT
The DNA here is from genome assembly GCF_029867415.1 of Vicia villosa. Classification (NCBI taxonomy): domain Eukaryota; kingdom Viridiplantae; phylum Streptophyta; class Magnoliopsida; order Fabales; family Fabaceae; genus Vicia; species Vicia villosa. The sequence continues at coordinate 158,670,454 of NC_081183.1, forward strand.
GCCTACTCATTGACGGATTTATATGAGAAACACCTTTGTTCCCACCTCAATTTCAAATTTATTCTCTTACAACTTTGTAAAAAGAAATTACACTTAAAAGTTATATTATTTAAAAAATTGTACTACAATCATCCTAAAGTAAGTGTCTTATTCAAATAAAGCCCTGGTCTTATGGTCCTATTTTTAAGGATTAGCTACGTTAGAATTTCCATAAAATGCGAATTTTCTGTTTTGCCTCAGTACTTCTATAAATACCTTGCAATGTTAACCTTCATGGCATGCACTATTCTGCATGTTATATTGTTTCAGACTATTTGATGATTCGAGAAGCTGGGATGCCGAAAGAATAGCTACTACTATGGGAAGCATATCATTGATTCATTTTCTAACCACAGGTTATCTTTTCTCCTTTCATTTTTCCTTTCCCTTTTAGCATCTACGATTTTTATGCTTTTTCTCTTTATTAATTACTTCATGCTTACTTCTTCAATTTAATAGCAAGGCAGTTACTTGCTTAACATATGGCAAAGTTGGAGATTTGCTAATTTCTGGGGTGTGAGGATGGAATAGTTCGTGTTTGGAACCCTAAAGGTATGATATTAACCTTACTGTTCTAGTTTATTCCAATATTTTAAAAACCAAATTGAAGATCGAATTGATAAAGTCAATGAGTCACGTGATTCAATTAGTTTAATAAATTCAACCACAATTGATCTGGATTGTTCTGTCTGATTGTTAAAATATTGAGTTATTTTCATTTTTATAAGCAAGCTTACAAAATCAAATTCATACCATTTTAATATTTATCTAGAAGAGTGAAGTTGACAAGTATTGAACTTTAGATAACATGACAAAATGATTTTTAACATCATGTCCAAGGATAGTTTCTTGGACAACCATTAAAAGGAAAATGAATAGTTTAATATTCCTTCTCCATTATTCACGTTGCAAATCAATAACATGGTTAGTAATCAAAGTTCGATCTATTTTGTTGGAAGTCCTCTTCATAATGTCTATCATAAGAAAGGGATTTTTGTTTTTTTTCATTTCTCATTAGAAACATACAAAATTTTCTACAAGATCTTAGATAAATGTAAAACGTTTATGTGTTTGCAAAGTGTATTTTTTTAGTTCATGTTTGCCAGTTTTAATTTACCTAAAGATTAAAGTTTACACTAATAAAATCAATAAAATTTTAGCCATAAATGTTTACAAAAGGCTTGAAAAACAACTTAGTCATCAATATAGTTTTAGCCATCAATCTTTTAGTGAATTATACCAACATTTCCATAACACTGTCTATCAAGTTTGGGTTTATGAAAAACATACGAATGATGAATATTACGTTTGTCATGTGAAAGAATATGACACACGGAATAATATATTTGGTAAATAATAAGAGGTGTTCATGATGGAATCTACTTGAAACATATTATATTGAACGCCTCTTGTTGTCTCCCTATTATATTGTTCTGCCTGTCGTATTCTTCTACCGACAAATATAATATTCATCATGTATATGTTATTTATAATTCCTGACTTGATATACATGTTGTGGAAATGTCAATGTTTCCTAACTATATTATTTTGTATTTTCATTTTTTTACAAAGCTTACAAAATCAAATTCATACCATTTTAATATTTATCTAGAAGAGTGAAGTTGACAAGTGTTGAACTTTAAAAAACATGATAAAATGAATTATAACATCATGTCCAAGGATAGTATATTGGACAACCATAAAAGGAAAATGAATAGTTTAATATCACTTCTCCATTGTTCACGTAGAAAATCAATAATATGGTTAGTAATCAAAGTTCAATATATTTTGTTGGAAGTCCTCTTCATAGTGTCTATCATAAGAAAGGGATTTTTGTTTTTTGCATTTCTCATTAAAAACATACAAAATTTTCTACAAGATCTTAGATAAATGTAAAACGTTTATATCTTACAAGTGAGCAAAGTGTGTATTTTTAGTTCATGTTTGTCAGTTTTAATTTACCTAAAGTTTGCACTAATAATGGAATTTTATTATTTGATGTTTTGATGTGCAACTTAGCCATCAATGTAATTTTAGCCATCAACCGTTGTTATCTTACCTGTGTGCAAAGTGAATTTTTTTAGTTCATGTTTGTCAGTTTTTATTGAAGAGTAATTCAATATTCAGAAGATGGACTGATCTTCTGATAGTTACTCAGAAGATAGTATTGACCAGAAGATGCTGTCTGGGTCCCATTAGCTTAGCTGTTTAGTAGTAAGGGTACTTTAGTATTTTGTAGTACTGTTTGTACCTTAGACTTGTTCACTAAGTTTACTGTTTTAGGGCTTATGTGGCAAGATTCTCTTTTCTTATAAATAGCCTTGTAATAGCTATCATTAAAGTAGAATACAACATTTATTCTCTCATCTCTTTTGCGCCGTTATTCTATTATTCTCTTTGTCACCATCTTTATTCTTTGTGCACCAACAATTGGTATCTAGAGCTCCGGTTCCAAACACAGGGAAACACGAGTGAACGTGAGTTTGTGTGACTGTGTGATTGATTTTGTTTCGGGGAAACAAAGTGTGTTGAATCACATTTTTTCTTGATTGTTTGTGGGTTGGGAAACACTGTGTGAGTGTGAGTGAAATCTGTTTTTTGTCTGCACAAGTTTAAAGATGAGTGGAAGCAACTTGAATACCAAACTTCCAGTTCTTGATGGTAAAAACTGGAATAGATGGATGATTCAAATGTGTGTATTATTTGGTGCTCAAGATGTTCTAGATCTTGTCACTGGAGGATATATTCCGGTTGCAGCGGATGCAACGGAAGAACAAAGAGAAGCGCAGAGAGAGACGAAGAAGAGAGACCAAAAGGCGTTGTTCTTCATCCATCAGTGTGTGGATGTGAATGTGTTTGAGAAGATTGCTGATTCTATGACGTCAAAGGAGGCGTGGGATATACTGGTCAGGTGTTACGGTGGTGACGTATCAGTAAAGAAGGTGAAGCTTCAATCCCTGAGAAAGCAATATGAAAATCTCAACATGAAGAACAATGAGAAAGTCTCTGAGTATATCTCTAGAGTGATTGTGATCACTAATGAGATGAAGGCTTGTGGAGAAACTCTTTCTGAACAAGTAATCATAGAGAAGATATTGAGGTCACTTACTCCTCAATTTGATTATATTGTTGTATCCATTGAACATTCTAAAGATCTGGAAACCATGAGAATAGAAGAGTTGCAAAGCAGTTTAGAAGCACAAGAGTTGCGTCTGACTGAGAGAACTTCTGAGAGAGAAGTTGAGCAAGCTCTGAAGGCTTCTTTTGTCAAGAAGGACCAGAAGCATAGACGTGGTGATAGATTCCAGAAGGAAGCCTCAACTTCTGATGATAAGAGATATCAGAAGGGAAATGATAAGAAGAAAGTTCAATGTTACTGTTGCAAACAGTTTGGCCATTTTGCTAGAGACTGTTTGGCAAACAAAGGAAGGAGATCAGAAGAAGCAAATATAGCCAGAGGAGGATCAGATGATGAACCTGTGCTATTGATGGCTTCAGAGTCGGACAAAAGATGTTCGTCAGAATGGTGGTATATGGACACTGGGTGTTCAAATCACTTGACTGGAAACAAACAATGGCTGATAGACTTTGACTCTGAAAGGAGGACAAAGATCAGATGTGCTGATGATAAGTACCTATATGCAGAAGGTATGGGAAATGTCAAAGTCAAAGTGAAGAATGGAAAGACTGTTCTGATCAAGGATGTTTGGTATGTTCCTGGAATCAGAAGCAATCTGATGAGTGTGGGTCAGCTCATTGAGAAAGGTTTCTCAGTTGTTATGAAGAATAACCTCTTGAAGTTGTATGATTCCAATCAGAAGTTGATTATGCAATCTGAACAGGGAAGCAACAGAACATTCAAGGTGAATGTAGAAACAGCTGAAATAGAGTGTCTGAGTGCTGAAGGCTCAAAAGGTGATAGTAAGTTGTGGCACAAGAGGTTGGGGCACTTGAACTATAGAAGCCTGGGGCATCTAAGTTCTAAGAAGCTTGTACATGGCATTCCAAAGATTGTGAAGCCTGAGAAGTCATGTGAGGTATGCATGAAAGGCAAACAACCCAGATTGCCATTTGTATCAGAAGTTGCTCCAAGAGCAAAGCATGCTCTGGGAGTAGTGCACTCTGATGTGTGTGGACCATTTCCAGAACCTTCACTTGGAGGAAATAGGTATTTTGTGTCTTTTGTGGATGAGTTCACAAGAATGACGTGGGTAACTCTCATTAAGTTTAAGAATGAGGTGTTTACAGAATTCCAGAAGTTCAAGGTGAAGGCTGAGAAGCAGAGTGATCAGAAGATAAAGATTCTCAGAACGGATGGTGGAGGCGAGTATAACTCTACAGAATTCCAGAAGTTCTGTGATGATAATGGAATTGAGCATGAAGTTACTGCTCCTTATACTCCTCAACACAATGGTCTTGCTGAACGTAGAAACCGTACTTTGCTTGATATGACGAGAAGTATGCTTAAAGAGAAGAAGCTTCCTCATAATCTATGGGGAGAAGCTGTTGCTACTGCAGCATATGTGCTCAACAGGTGTCCAACGAAGAGGCTGAAGGAAATTGTTCCTTTAGAGAAGTGGACTAAAGAGAAACAGAGTGTTAGTCATCTGAAGGTTTTTGGTTCTGTGTGTTACAAACACGTTCCAGAAGCAAGAAGGAAGAAGCTGGATGATAGAAGCAAAGTGATGTTATTGGTGGGGTACCACAGTACAGGTGCATACAAGCTCTATTGTCCAGAAACTAACAAAGTTGAAGTCAGCAGAGATGTCATTGTGAAGGAATCAGAGGTTTGGGATTGGAGAGAGTCTCAACCAACTTCTGATGTAGAGATAACTTTTGAAGAAAAGTTGGAGTCAGAAGAAGAAGAATCTTCTGAAGACGAGTCAGAAGATGAAGCATCTTCTGAAGATGAGTCAGATGGAGAATCTGATTCTGATCCAGATTCTGATGATGATCCAGATTCTGGTGGTAGTCATGATTCTGGAAGGGAAAACTCTGAAGACATAGGGTCTGGAGGACAAGCTTCTGGAGATGATCATGGAGGTGGTGACTCAGGAGTAGCTGACTCTGAAGTAGCTCAGCGACCACAAAGAGTCAGAACTATACCAAGAAGGTTTGCAGATTTTGACATGTTGCAAGACACAGAAGTTGACTCAGAAGGAGAGGTCATTCAGTGTGCTATGTTAGTAGATTCTGAACCAGTGAGTATAGAAGAAGCGCTCAAGAAGAAGGTCTGGCTGAATGCCATGAAAGAAGAACTTGAGGCTATAGAAAGAAACAAGACTTGGAAGCTGACAGAACTTCCAAAGAATAAGAAAGCCATCAGCGTCAGATGGGTTTTCAAAGTAAAGCTGAAGCCAGATGGATCAGTTGGTAAACACAAAGCAAGGCTAGTGGCTAGAGGTTTTCTTCAGAAACCTGGACTAGATTACTTTGAGGTGTTTGCTCCTGTAGCTAGACATGAAACAATCAGACTGGTGATTGCGTTAGCTGCGAACAGAGGTTGGTCCTTGATGCATCTGGATGTAAAGTCTGCATTTCTGAACGGTCCATTACAAGAGGAGGTATACGTGTCACAACCCCCTGGCTTTGTGAAAAAGAATAAGGAAGGGATGGTGTACAAATTACACAAAGCTCTGTATGGATTGAAGCAAGCACCCAGAGCTTGGAATTTGAAGATTGATTCATTTTTCAAGAAGCAAGGGTTTCAGAAGTGTGAGATGGAATATGGAGTTTATGTGCAACATTCTGGAAGCAATATGATTCTGCTGTGTCTGTATGTTGATGACATATTGCTTACAGGGAGTTGTCCAGAAGATCTGATGAAGTTCAAGAAGGTGCTGATGAATGAGTTTGAGATTACAGACCTTGGGAAAATGTCATATTTTCTAGGGATGGAGATTCTGTACTCAGAAGATGGTATCATTCTGCATCAGTTGAAGTATGAGTTAGAACTTCTGAAGAAATTCAAGTTGGAGAATTGCAAAGCTGCTGTTACACCGTCAGAAGTGAATCAGAAGTTGGACTCTGATTCTGAAGGTGAAGATGTTGATGCTACGGTATTCAAACAGCTGGTTGGTTCTCTAAGGTATTTGTGTAATACCAGGCCTGATATATGCTATGCAGTTGGATTGGTTAGTAGGTTCATGAGTAAACCTAAGTGGTCCCATTACCAAGCTGCTGTCAGAGTCTTGAGATATGTCAAGGGAACTCTGAAGTTTGGCATATTGTTTCCTTCTGGGAGAAAGGAAGAATCAGAATTATTGAGTTATTCTGATTCTGATTGGTGTGGAGACAGAGTTGATAGAAGGAGTACTTCTGGATATTTGTTCATGTTTCTGGGAGGCCCTATCTCTTGGAGTTCCAAGAAGCAACCTGTTGTTGCTCTATCAACCTGTGAAGCTGAGTACATCGCAGGCGCTGTAGCTGCATGTCAAGCTGTGTGGCTTCTGAATCTATTAGAAGATCTGAAGATTAGAGTGAAGAAGCCTTTGAAGCTGATGATTGATAACAAGTCTGCAATCAATCTTGCCAAGAATCCGGTGTTACACGGAAGAAGCAAGCATATTGAGACTAAGTATCATTTCTTGAGAAGCCAAGTCCAGAATGGAACATTAGAAGTTGTGCACTGTAGCACTCAGAAGCAAGTGGCAGATATTCTGACAAAGGCGATCAAGACGGATCAATTTATGCTCTTGAGGGATGGAATTGGCGTTGTCAGTTTTGATTGAAGAATATGAATTAAGGGATGGTATTGAAGAGTAATTCAATATTCAGAAGATGGACTGATCTTCTGATAGTTACTCAGAAGATAGTATTGACCAGAAGATGCTGTCTGGGTCCCATTAGCTTAGCTGTTTAGTAGTAAGGGTACTTTAGTATTTTGTAGTACTGTTTGTACCTTAGACTTGTTCACTAAGTTTACTGTTTTAGGGCTTATGTGGCAAGATTCTCTTTTCTTATAAATAGCCTTGTAATAGCTATCATTAAAGTAGAATACAACATTTATTCTCTCATCTCTTTTGCGCCGTTATTCTATTATTCTCTTTGTCACCATCTTTATTCTTTGTGCACCAACAGTTTTAAGTTACCTACATATAAAAGTTTGCAGTAATAATAGAATTTTTTTATTGATGTTTTGATGTGCTCTTCCTTAGATTTGTAAAAAATTCAATAAAATCTTTTCATTAATGTTTACAAAAGGCTGGAAATGTAATTTAGCCTTAAAAAAAAAATTAGCCATCAATCTTTAAGTTAATTACACCAACATTTCCCCAACCCTGTCTATCAAGTTTGGGTTTACGGAAAACATACCAACGATGAATATTACGTTTGTCATGTGAAAGAATATGACACACGAAATAATATTTTTGGCAAATAATAAGAGGAGTTCATGATGGAATCTACTCGAAACATATTATCATGAACTCCTTTGGTTGTTTCCCAAAGATATTGTTCCGCCTGTCGTATTCTCCTACTGACAAATATAATATCCATCATTTATATGTTATTTATGATTCCTAACTTGATAAACATGTTGTGGAAATGTTAATGTGATTCATTAAAATACTTAGAACAATCAAATACCTTTTGAGATTATTTAGCAAGCGATGTTGCGTCATCCAATATTTATTAACATCGTGATCTCTGACGTTGCGTCATCCATTGCTCAACATCTGGACTTCTAAGTTGAATTTCAAGACTTTTGTAAACATAATTGATAAAATTATATTAATTTTTTACAACTCTAAGAAAGGAGCATTTCATGAGAGAAGAAAGTGTGAATTTTTCACTATAAGTTACCCTTATCTAATTAAGAACAAAAAGAGAGAAGAATGTCATACGGGTCAGATTTGGCTTCAAGTGTCACATATGCTGCTGATTTCCATGTATTACTTTCTTCAGGGTCATCTTTGTTAGGCTCTTATGTGAGAAAGGGGATAACCATTTTTTCTAAGCACTTAGTATCCACATCAAAAGCACTTAGTATCCACATCTGCTTGAATATGATATGTAATTTTCCAAATATCACTTCTTAAATATATGCAATTTAGGTTTGTTGTATCTTTAACTAGTAATTTCTTGGTTATCTTTATGCAGTTAATCTTTTCTTGCTCTTGTGCTTTTTCATTTTTGGTTGATTGACGATGGTAGTGTCACTGTACTAAAAGTACATCAGAAATCATATTATCTGTCAGTATGATATAAGATTCTTGTGTTGTTCCTTCAAAATAGTTAAAATGCAATTGTAGAGTTATATTTTTATGTTTGTTTATTTTATGTGTGGTCCATCTCGTTTTTCATTGTTTCCTCGTGTACTTATTAGTTCTATCATCTTATTAAATATTACCGTTGTCATGCTTTCTATTATGCTCAGTTAAACAACTTTGCTATAGAACAAGATATATATAATCTTACAAGGGACTTCGAAAAGAAGGAGACGACAAAAAATGAGATAACAACTCTGCTGAACTCTTCTGAGATTGCTAAAAGAAAGGTAATATCTGCATTTTGTCCTTTTTAAATTGGATATGGCAACTTCTATTTCCCTTTTTCTTTTATCGTTTTAACTAATACTTAAAGCATAGGGTTGTTGTGTTACATGATGTTATAGAGAGAAAGAACACAACAATTTTGAAACTAAAGAATGATGTGGTTATTCTTGAACAAAAGGTATACATGTAAATATCAAAAATATGGAGTAACCAATTTGACAGATTTAGATTGTTATGAAGTTGTTGAAATTGATCCACATTTCTAGAACATTCTAGCAAAAATATATGACAATGTTTAGAGAAAACTAGAATAGTCTAAAGTTGCTACATGTTTCTAGATTGTTTCAATAATTCTTAGATTTCCTTATAGTCTATAAAGTTCTATGTTAATGTAGTGTAGAAAAGACAACAAAAGTCTAGATAATTCTATTCTAGAAACATCCTCAAGCACCTATAAATAGGCAAGCATATGTGTAATTGTATTCAAGCCTTTAAGCCTTTAAGGTCCAATATCAATAACAATGAAGGCTTCATCATTCTATTACGCTCTTTCTATAATAAGTTAATTACTTATGTGTTGCCTCTTGTTTCGTGTTACTAAATGTTCCAATACTAGCTCTCACATTACTTGCTACTATCTTTCAACTATCTATTGATGCTTTTTACACCATCCAACTACATTCTAAACTATCACTACTACCTCAAATACCAACAGAAATACATTACAATATCACATTACTTTTAACTTTCAAACAACCAAAACAGGAAGGGTTACTTATGAATTTGAAATGTTTCTATATTAATGCCTCTTTTAAAATTGACAGCATTACAAGGCTTCATCGACCATCCTTCTTTACATTATTTCAAATGAAACTCAACTGCCATAAATGAGAGACAATCTCATTTATGCTATGGATAACACTACTAGCCCCTCATCTTCTGATTATGATAATTCTCTTGTCAACAATACACAAAATCTTAGAGCTGATGCCTTTGTTTTGAACAAGAATTCTAATTCTACAAATGATTAAACATCTACGCCAACAAAAATTTTAAGTTCATCAAGGACACTCATTAAACACCGCTCACAATCTCAATATGCCAGTCCAATTCCAGAAGTTTTAATTTATCATAAATCTAATACAATTTCTTCGAGCCAAAAGCAATTGTCACCACGTAAGGACCTAGAAAAGAGTAGAAGACGATCTCTCACTTGAGCTAAGACTGCAGGTGCACATAATTGTGTAATTTTGGAATTTCTTTTCAAGGATTTCAAATGATGTAGTATTCATATAAAACAACTAGACTAAAACCCGCATGATGCGCAGTTGTAAATTAACTAATTTATTTTTTATTAAATTTTAAATATTTTAAGAATTTATTTTCACAATAAATGGATATAAAATTTATATTACAATAATGTATAGTAAATTATAATCGTGACAATGCAAATATATGAATTAATCACTAAAGATACATTTTATTTTAAAGAAAAATACATATTTATAAATTCAGGGTGACATGTGTAATTTAGTTTTGCAAACTTAAATAAGTATAAAGTGTTTTTTATTTATTTTATTTTGTTTTGATTCTCTTGTCCTTTTGGTACTTATCTTTGATTTAGATATTTGATTTTAAAATGTTAAATGTATATATTTATTTTTAGTGTAAAATAAAATTAAAAATTATTTTGTAATTATTATAAAATAAAACTTTTAATAATTTTATAAAAGTTATGTATATTTTATTAAACTTTAGTTATCTCGTGAATAAAGGATTGAAAATGCTAGTTTCAATATTAACTTAATTTTTATTAATGAGATTGTAAAAAATTTATTTGATTTTGTCATGATATTAATTGAAAAATGAGTTTTTTTTTTTTGTAATTTATTTAACTTTGTCATGATATAATTATTATTATGTCAATTGAAAGCCTTGAGTTTTTTTTATATATTTCTTTTATTTAGTTATCATTTAGACAAAAGTTTTAATTGTCCATTTGAAACACGTCTAAATTATAAATAACAACTCATAAAATGAGAATTTTTTTTTTTCAATAAGCAATTGTATTAAGAAATCGCACTAAGGGTGCAACCCTCACAGCAAGATTACAAAGATTTGAAGCAACCTAACGGTGTCAAGTACCAATCAAAAAAACTAGAGGAAGAAGAAAACATATCCTTACTAGCCAACCAACTCCAAGAATAGAACATGACATTATAAGACACTACATCAAAACTATATTGGCTTTGCTCGAAAATGATAGCATTGCGCATTCGCCAAAGACTCCAAGAAGTAGCGATCCATATAGTGTTAATCCTCCTCCTATCAATTAGAGATTTCGCCTTAGTTTGAATAGTTCCAAAATCCATGAACTCCTCCAACGCACTACAACACGGAAGGGCTTTTAAAGCGCTTTTTATGGGCTTTAAGAGCGCTTAAAAGCGCTGTGAAAGCCAGCGCTGGCGTAGGTAACAAAAGCGCTTCAGAAAGCGCTCTGGTAGGCCCCCCTTTAAGAGCGCTTTTTCAAGAAAAGCGCTCTGATACCCCCCTATGAGAGCGCTTTTTCTGGAAAAAGCGCTCTGATAGCCACCCCTATAAGAGCGCTTTTCCAAAAGCGCTTTCGTATGTTGCGTTTTTTTTTTTTATGCTTTTTATTATTTCTAAACCTGCACTTTTGGCAGCAATATTTCAGAACCTGTAATTTACTATTTTTTGGCAGTATTTTTTCATGAACCTATAATTTATCATTTCAAATCGATATATACCATTATAATCGATATCGATTATATACAAAAAAAGTATTATATTATATACCATTAATGTAAATCAAAATACATATATACATATTTCTAAACCAAAACAACTAAACCAATTCACATATTTCTAAACCAAAACAACTAAATGGGAAACAACTTCCGAGTTCTTATGCAACCAATGTACGCTTCCTGTATTATCTGGAGCTATGTTGTATTGATGCTTTAGTGGAGAACCAGTAGTCACCTGAGCTATGTTGTATTGTGTCACAGAATATGAATCAAATAACTGTACCCCGAACGATCCTGCCACAGAAGACTTCGGGGTACATTACTTGATTCATATTCTGTGGAACATAATCGGCAGGCGCACATTGTGTTCTATCCTTTACCAGTCCATCCACTGTTTGAAGCTCAACCTACAATAGAAAAACGTGATTATTTACACAACATTCACATTCTCAATATTTTCTCTATCAACCAAAAATTTCCTCATCTCCGAACAAAAGACAAAATAGTTAATAAAAATAGTGCTATACCAGAACAGAAACCAATTTATAAGAAATCAATTAACAACCACATGCACATAAAAATAGTTTTTGATAAAAGAACAAGTCAATTGAGCCAACAACCAAAAACCCTAAAAAAAATTCTGTTCATCATCTTCGAAAAACCTCTCCAGAAACTGTAAATACATTGTTCATATTCATCCAACAACAATCACAATACACAGCCGCAAACACTAACCAAAACCCTAATTGTTCATCTTTCTCATACACGCAAACCATTCATCAGAAACAAAACCATTCACAAATCATCATCAAACATAACCAGACAAACATTCATCAAACCCAAACATTTGTTCATCACTTTCCTAATCAAACAAACCCTTCAGAAATTTGAGAGAGGAAGAGAGAATAAGAAATAAACTCAGAAAGGTCTCACCCGGTTTTGGTTTGTAGATTCAGAATCGAAACCGAACTCAGCAACAACACGAACCTCAACTCACCATAAACTCGTGTGTTTTGGATCTGAAAGGAAGAAGAACGGCGGAGGTTGCTAGGGTTTCGGAGAGAGGACGGCGGAGCAACGAAGGAAGAAGAAAGATATGAAACAAAACGCGTGTGTTTGTAAAATATATAATTTTTTAAATGGGCTACCAGAGCGCTTTTCAAAAGCGCTTTAATAACACCCCCTACCAGAGCGCTTTTATCCCAAAAGCGCTTTCGTAGCACCCACCCTATAAGAGCGCTTTTAAAAGCGCTTTCATAACCCCCCTACCAGAGCGCTTTTTAAAAGCGCTCTCATACCCCCCTACCAGAGCGCTTTTTAAAAGCGCTCTCATAACTCCCCCTACCAGAGCGCTTTTTTTGCATCATTTTTCCTTGTTTATTAATTTTGTTTTTAGCGAGCCCTACGAGAGCGCTTTTGCTAAAAGCGCTTTAGTAGCTGCGCTGCTACAGCTTAAATTTGGCGTAGTGACGAGAGAACGGTCTCAACTCCTAACCACGAATAGATCCTACTCCACATCGTCTTGGAAACGTTGCAAAAAAAAGAACAAGTGAACCAACATTTCCGGATGGTTCCCGCAAAACACACACAACGGATTGGAAGAGGTAAGGGCGACCCCCTTGTTTGCAACAAATCCTTTAACGGAAGTCTGGCAATCAAAAGCCTCCAAGCAAAAATCTGAATCTTCGGAGGAATTAAAAGTTTCCACATATCATTCAACATACCTATCGTCGCAGCCTGCCAAGCACTAGTCTTCTCCCTAGAAAGAGCCGCGGCTATGCTAGCCACTGTGAAAACGCCGCTGCTGTTCGGAGTCCAAATAAAGGAGTCTGCTACGCTGATGTTAGGGGCCATAGGACTTGCACTGCTGCTATTTACGACCGCACCGCTGCTGCCAGCACCCGAACCAGTACAGGCCGAAGCCAGCAGAACACCAAGAGTATCCCATTGATCCGAAACGACATTGCTGGATAGAATAACTGGACCAAAGTCAGCAGCCCCCATGAAACACTGGTTCTGCCAGCAAACCGAACCATCAGACCACGAAAAAGCCTCAGAAATGGAGCACAGTTTGTTAGACGACAAATCAAATAAATCCGGAAACCTCAAGCGAAAGGATTGATCACCACACCAAGAACTGTACCAAAATAAGATATGATTTCCTTTGTTGAACAAACCACAGACAAGACTCGAAAAACCTCCTTCTTCAGAATCCTCATTAACATCATTTAGTAAAACGTCCCGCCACCAAACGGAATCTTTCGCATTGAAAACTTCCCCAATAGGCACCTGCACTTTGAGCTTCGGGTCTTTGTATCTCACTTCCAAGAATCTACTCAAAATAGCATTGTCTTCCGTTAAAATCCTCCACTTCCACTTGAGAAGAAGCACCTTGTTTATTTCGCCCACGTCTCTAATTCCCAAACCACCTTTGTCTCTAGACTTGCAAACAGTTTCCCAATGAATACATCTCCTATTAACATCTCCGCACCAAAGAAAATTGCTAATGAGACTTCTCAATTCCTTAATGACCTTTACGGGCGCCTTATAGAAAGAGAACGTAAAAGTAGGAATCGCATTAAGCACCGCGTTTATGAGGGTCACTCTTTCGCCTATAGAGACGATCTTACCTTTCCATGTGGAGAGCCTACCTTTGATGTTATTGATCACCTTCTCCCAAACTTTTCTACTTCTAGGATTCGCACCCACCACAATCCCCAAAAACGAGAAAGGGACTACTCCTCTTTTACAACCAAGAAAACACATTGCGGAATTCATAAACCACTCTCCCACATTGACATCGAACACATTACTTAAGAAATATAGATTAATAATTTTCTAAAACCTAAGTTTATCCGATAAACCTTGTGTTTTACAACAGCTCAACATAAGGTGTTATTATCGGATTAACATCATTTTAATAGATAAAATTTGGAGCAAGATTCATGACATTATGTGAGACATTTTGTCTCTATAAACTCAAACCAGGAAGCAATATATGAAGAAAGATGTTTCACAAATTTTGAGACATTCTACGTAGCATAGAAGCCTGTATGTGTTGAATGAATCTCACACCTTTTGAAGATTTAATTATTTCAATTCTTATTCAATCTTGTTTAATTGTTTTATGAGATTTTTTAAATATGGAAAACTTTCACAAAAGATCACTCACCAAGAATTAAAGAGAACAAATCTTATGTGTGAAGATTTATAAAATCAAAAGAATGCAAATCAATTTAATGAAGAATTTTTTCTTGCAAATCAAAAAATAGTACTACAATGGTCTCAAAGTAAGTGTGTTAGTAAATACTTTCATACATGTTAAGAAATGAATGAGAGTAATAAATTTGCCAAATTATTTTTATTGGCTATTGGTGTATTTTCTTTATTATTAATGTAAGGTGAGAGAAATATAAATTGAAAGTATTAATTAGGATATAATTAGAATATAAAACTAAAAAGGTATTAAAAATTAAAATTGACATTTATTTTGGGGCAAATAATTTTAAAAAATGTGACATTTGTCTTGGGACTTAGGAGTACAATTTAGTCATGGTTTAAATATAGTTTTTTGCATTAACACCTTTTTACATAAAAAAAAAAACAAATATTTTTAAAAATAATGTTTGATAAAAATGCATTTCAGATTGTTTAATGGAAATAAAAAGTTTAAATTTTTTAAAAACAATAATATTTAGCCAAACCACACTTAAATGCAAATTTAAATAAATAATTAACCCTACATATTTTAATAAAACACCATTACACATTTTCAAATATCAAATGAAAATTACACAAATAAAATTTCAAAAGTTTTACAAGCCATCTTATATATATACTCGTGGTGGGAGGTCAGTTTTCACAATCATGCTTCCTTTTTCAAATTGAATTACTTTATTAAAATTAATACATTAAGATATATTTAGAATTACTTAATCACGTTCTTAATAAAGCCCTAGTCTTACTAGTGTCCTATTTTTAGGATCGGCTGCTTTTGAATTTCCATGTAACCTGCGATGAAATGTGGCTTTTTTGCATTTGAAGAACAATTCAATTCCCTTCATTTGCATTGTTGTGATCGGTTATGGAGTGTGCAATGCAATTATAGTTTCAGCATCAGACGATCGTACATGTAAGGTTTGTTTTACTATTATTGTCACATATTTGTTGTAGAAAAATAGATAATCAATGGAAGTATGTTTACTATTGTCTGCTTAAATCTTCAATCTCTTGTAGTTGAAAGTTTTAGTCATTTATGGTTACTTTGAACCTTCACTTACTGAAGCTTTCATTAATTTATTTTTATATCTGAAATAGAGTTTTCCAATTTAATGTAGCTGACTCAATTTTGCGGGGAAGGACCAGTGTTGCTAATTGCAGATCCCAATGTTTTTTAACAATGCTTTTTAATACTAATAAATTTAAATACATTGAGCAATGCATGCTTCTCAATGTTTTTTTGTATGTTTTGCAATTCACGGTCCTTGCTTCTAGATACTAATATATTTACTTTTTCAGGTATGAAGCATATCTAAGGGAACACTATTAAGAAATATAGTTTTCCCTTCAATAACTAATGCCATTGCATTGGATCCGGCTGAACACGACTTCTATGCTGGGAGAGTAGGGATGGAATCATGGAAACATATTTATTGCTGCACTCAACACTGAAAGAATCACTACTACTAATAACTATGGGAAGCACATCATTGATTCATTTTCTAACCACAGGTTATCTTTTCTCCTCTTGTTTTTCAGATCATGAATATATTGACCTGTTAATGCCCTCTCTTTCATTTTTCCTTTCCAGAATTAGTTTAATCAATTCAACCACTATTGAACTATAGAATTCAGCCTAGTTGTTAAAATATTGAGTTACTATCATGAAAATATATTGAGTTATTATCATATGCCATGTTTGCATGACAGGGTCATCTTCACTGCATGGTATAAACCCTAAAATATCAAAATAGAAACCTCCATAATATATACTTAACAAATAACCTATGAATTAGAGTAGAGCAGTTGACCATTATTAAAAATTTATTGGAAGAAGAATAGGTGTAGCGAAACGGATTTTTCTTTGCGAATTGGGCGCTAACCCCTCTCTAGAAAGGGGGTTAGGGTTCGCCGGAATATGCATATGAGTGGCCCAAGGAGGAATTTTCGAGATGAGGGGTGGAAGGAAGTCAATCAGAGGAGAGCGTTAAGGGGTTTGAAGCCTAGGTGGGATACTTTTCCTTTAGGAGGGAGGAATCAGAACCAATGTCAATAAGTTTCCAAGGTAACTTCAATCTATTTCTCAGAGTTTCCTGACTATTCAAATGTAAAGGAGATCTTCGATTTGTTCGGTCTTTAA